>NC_034603.1:586570-616197 GCF_900095145.1 Mus pahari | reverse complement strand
GTATGGTGGAGAAGAAAGTTTGTCATAGATACATAGATATAAGGGAGACATAGACAGAGGCAGAGACATCTGGAAGAATCCAGAGTAGTCATGACCTTGAACCATATGGGGAGAGGGGGAGAGGGAGGGAGAGGAAGGGAGAGGGGGCAACTGAGTTTAGCAGCCAGGAGGCCAAAGGTATAAAAGAAAGAACAAAAGAAGACTGCCAAGGAAAATGTCTGTATTATATAAGGAAAAGCCTCTGGGTGAAGGGCGGCCTTGAGTTATTATGATCATGGTCTTAAATCACAGGAAATCTACATCAGTGGCCAGGGTCTCTCTGTCTATCTCTGTCTGTCCCTGACTATACTTACCTCCATCCGTGCACATCTATTATCTAGTCGTGACTAAGCAAGCTGCAGGTTCGGAATGAACTGCCTGTTGTGTGCTCCCTGATGCTAGTGATTGTATTTCGGTGTGGCTGGCTCTGGTAGACAATAGTCTGTCATCTCCCCAAAGGTCTGGGAACAGAGCTGTGTTGTCCTTCAAATCCTGACTGTCCTCCAAAGGCTTTGTTCTCATCTGTAGTACTCAGAGGTGGTGGAAGTGTTCAGAGGTGGGGGTCCTAGTGAGAGGTCCTCAGATCCCAGGGTGAGGGGAAAAGGGGAGTGCAGAGTGTGTCCTTTTAGAGGACAGGGGGCCTCAGCTCCATCCCTTTGTTCTCTCTTTGCGCCCTGCTGCTAGTAAAGCTGACATTTCTCACAAGTGCGAGGCAGGAAGACCATAGGCTAAAATCTTCATGGCCCTGATCCAAAGGAAACCTTTCCTCCTTGTAACTCCACTGTCTTGGGTGTATATTCACAGAAACAGAAAGCAGACTTGGTACACAAACAGGAGGTGACTTTCCCTCAGGGAGGACTGTGGGGAAATTCCTTGAGCCAATACCCTTGAGCCAAGCTGGGCAGAGCCACATGCAAATAAAGAGGGCAGGAGCAAGGAGGGGTGTTCAGTGACCTCAACTGGGTGACAAAGAACTGCAGACTCCAGTCCTCCCAACTTCTGGACACTTCTCCAGGCGACTCCCAGCCCAGAGCTTCATTGACTAAACTTCTAGCATTTGCCATGTTCAAGCCCACCCTCATGCTGTCCATTATTTGACATTCTTTCACTCATTCACACTCATTTTATTTTGAAGCTATATACCATAGGAGAATGTTTATCCAGTCACTTACATGCGAAAAGAGACTGCACTTGCTATTTTAAAAAATGGCCATAACAAAGAGAGTGAAATTATGGTAGTGAGAACCAGCCTGGCTTGGCCCTGGAGGTATGGGGAGACCTGCTCTCCTCATGGGCAAGGACAGGGCGTGAGGACACACCATCCTGAGCTCACCTATGTAATTAGAAAGGCTGAGCGGTGACTATCAGAAATAATCCCTATATTCTTTTATTTGTGCCCCTCCCAAAGAAACACTTAAATAATAGTGCTTGGGGAAACTGAGTTCCAGCCAAAACCTAAGGCCAAAGCCCAGTGGCTTCTGTGCCTCTATGGCTCCTCTGTTGTTTCGCATCTTCTCTATCTGAAACCTGTTCTGAGGCTCTGTCTGCAGGTGGGGATGGGGGTGGGGTTGGGTGTGTGTGGGGTGCACTTTCACAGTAGGGTGTACAAACTTGCTCACACTTACACAGTTGCAAGCCTTGTCCTCAGCGGTTACCTGGAGAGACCATGCAAACCTTGGAGAGGCACCTGTGGAAATGGCTTTCTTAGCACTCCCACCACACACAAGAGAATACTGAGTCCCAGAATGGTTAAATGTCTACCTAAGCAAGTTGTACCCTGCATTTCCATATATAAATTCACTTCTTCATTCACCCATCAAAACACTTGTTCAGCATATAGGCATTTAGTACTTCCTGTGGGCTTCTACCCCCTCCCCCATCTAAAACACAACTTCTTTTTAGAATGAAATGTAAAATTCCTTCTAGTTCCATCTTCCTGTATGCTTTGACTAGATTATTCTACTCCCTAGATCACTAGATGGTTTCCCGTTACTCTCTGTGGTCTGGGAGTGGCACATAACCTAGACGTCTTTGTGGATCCAGGCGCCCATTTCTCTGGCTCACAGGAGGTGACTGGTGAAGGCTTGTGCCAAGAAGTATACTGCCTTGGGCTCTGGCCCTTTCTGGAGTGGAGGTTAGGGGGGAGGGTACTGATGGAGAAGGGATTGTTGTGGGGGAGAAAAACCTGAGGCTCTTTCATGCAAGACAAGAACACAAAGTCACCCTGGCATCCCTAAAATTAGCCAAGGCCTGGATCGATCCATTGCCGCTGCATCTCAGTCCCCTCCTCCCTCTGCCCGGCTCTGGCTCCTGGCCGTCCCTTCCAGAGGCCCAGCAAAGGAAGCCTCCCTCACCACTGTCCTAGAAGCCCTAGGGTGTCCTCAAGTTCCACAAGCCAGGAAAGCCTTGAAGGCTTTCTTCTTCCTTGTGTTTTACTACATTAGCTAGTGAGCTTCCTTATCTCCAAGCCCATCACTGTTTCCTCAAGCGCTTCGCTTTGTGGCCTCAGCTCGAATGACAGGCAGCCACTCAGCACACACAGGGAAGGGGTTCTCTTTCAGGCCGAGAGGGGAGATTGGATTACATTATAGGGTGGCAGGAAAAGGTCACTGCTGCCCACTTAGGCCTGCCTATCAGTAAGGAGAGCAGTCAGCGGTTCCCCCGAAACAGGACGTGTCGTGTACAGTCAGGCAGAGGAAGGCAGGAGCGGGAAGCACCACCTTTGCTCTCCTCTGAAATGGTCCACAAGCTGCCCCAGACTTGACCCATAACATCTCTGAAATTTAATTTCAAATGATGGTCTCAGCGTTTCCATATGCCACCCAATCTGGCCTAAACACAGTCTAAAGGCAGGAAACAAATGGATTGAGAGTCTGCAGTCTGAAGAAGCAATTTGGGATGCGGCTGAGAGGGTCCCTGGGCAATCCTACTTAGCATAAATCAGGCTGCCAAACTCTGCTGGAAGGAGCTCAAAGGTCACCCAAGGTCACTTACTGGTCCAGCTCCTGCTACAGCCGCCAGAGGAGCTGACCAGAGAGTCCCAAGACTGACCTAGGAGGAACAGACATAGAGTTCTGTGGTCTGTGAGCTGTCTGTCCATCCGAGGCTTCCTTGCTGTAGGCTTGGGGTGGTGTGATACAGTGAGACCTTCAAGATAGGGAGCCTAGTGTTCTTCAGAGGAGACTGTGGAACTCCAGCATCCCTGGCTGGAGATGTATTCTCTTCAGCCCTTGTGTTCTCTTGCCATGAACATCAGTTGTGGCTCCCAGCAGCCCCTTCCAGACACCAGGCAAAGGCTCATGTGGGCCTCATTTGAGGCTGCTCTGTAAACTTCTAGTCTCCAGAATACACTTTTCTCTGAATAAATTTAACCTACATAGGGTGTCTGTTTCAAATATCACCAACACCCAGAGTGACTGCAAGCTGAGGCAGCCTGACTGGTCACGAGTCCAAAAGTCTGGGACACCATACATTTTTAATGAGCACCTCATATGTGCTACACCAGCAACTCTCTAAATCTTTGTGTTTAGGAATCTGTACACTCTTAAAAATAATCAAGGAGCCCAAGAAAGTGGCAGAGGCTATAATCCCATCACTGAGGAAGATGAGGCAAGAAGGTCACAAGTTCAAGGCCAGCCTGGGCTACATAGTGAGTTCTGCTCCAATCTGAGCTACACAGTGAGACCTTGTCCTACAGAAACTAAAACAACAAACATTACTGAGAACCTCAAGGACCTAGTTATAAGAAGTAACATTGAACACACCTATTTATTCATTCATTGTTTAATGCAACAAATCCAGTCCAATACATATTCATGGACAAAAAGATTTTTATGGAAATAAACTACATTTACAAGAGCAGAGATGTTGGATGAGAAGCTCTGCAACATGTTTTCAAACCCTTTAAATGTTGAGTTTAATCAAAGACACCTGGGTTCCCACATCTACTCCTACATTCAATTTAGGGCCATAAATTGGGCTAGCCTGATGTTCCACAGGCAGATACTCGGAAGCCTTGTGAGAGTTTTAACAGCCTTATGGGCTTGCTTCAGCATTACACTAAGCCCTTGATAAAGGGTTAAAGGTTGCTGTGATGACAGATCCAAAACTGCTTCTCCAGCTCACACAGACCTTTTGCACAGCAACGTGTCTTGTTACCCAGTGAAGGAACCATGCCTATCATTGTCTTTCCCATTAGACCAAGGGTTTGGAGGAACCACTGAGCTCACAGTGGCTTAACAGATAGTGTTACCCTTACATAAACACCATCAGCGACTTTTATTGCAAAGACTCTCTTTGCTAACTTCTGAGGAAACTCAGGCCAGTTACCTGTGTCTAGTGGACCATGCCCAAGTCTTCCAGGTAGAAATGGCATTCTGTGAAGAACGGCTTCCCGGCTCAGAGGCAAATGGCGCAGAGCTTCAGAAGAGCAAAGCACTTTCTTTATTCCCTGCTTACTTTGCTGCATAGGTTACTAAAACAGATACACACATACTCAGGGTGAGTTCTACAAATGAAACATTTTCCCGCTTAGATGAACCCAGGGCCTGGCACATGCCACATCTCAGCCCTCATTAAGGACATTCATAACTGACCCTGGCATGTGTGTGCTTGCAAGTGTGTGCCAGGAGAGACCTCGATTGCTGCACGGTGCTCTGAAGTCACTTCCTGTTACTACTAAAATGCCAGCAGTTTTGTTCACTAGCAGAGCAAATACCAACAAGATGAAAACTGTAAATAATATCCCAGAGGCAGAAACCTAGTTGTGATTTTTAGGATACTTCAAGGGATCTGGTGTTCCCCTGGATATGTCTACCACAAATGGAGAACCATTACTCAAAGGGAATGGGCAAGTTTCTGTAGCTCCTGAAGCCTGACTGACTGAGGGCAAACGTGATCACTCATGGTGTGGTGAGTGCTGGAGACACTGACATGCTTTGGGCTGCAAACCTTGGCAGAGCCTTCACAATGTAGGAAACTTTTGAAATGGATCTTGATTGTTGAGGAGCAGCTCAGCGAGAAAGGGAAGCTGAGCCTTTACAGTAACATATCTCATTGTCTCCACTATCCTGTGAAATAAAGGTAATTTGCTCAGAGAGGTTGAGAAACTTGCTCAAGGACACATAGCAAATCCATAGGGAAAGTCAATATTAAAACTAGGCTTGTCTGGTTCCTAAGACAACACTGGTTCTCTCTTCCCTCCCTACGTCAGGAGAAAGAATGCCAGCCTGGCATCTTTGCTCAGACCTCAGATTTTGTCTGGGTTACAGCTGGGGAGCTCCATTCCCTCCCAGCAGTCTTCCAGAGCTCCACCTCTGCTCAGAGACACCCCACCACCACCACCACCACAGGCCTAGTCCTGCGGTTGTGCCTGAGCAGTGACCAGACTCTGTTGGGAGTCTAGTCATCTTTGATCTACAATAAAACCAGGTAACCCTGCGGTGTCCTCTGTGCTCTGCTGTGTTAGTCCACGTAGACAATCCTCCGCAGCCTGCTGATCCCTTCCCAAGGCTGGGGGCTCTCATGGCTAGAGCAGGCATGGGCCTTGGTTCCTGTTTTTGCTCTTGGAGCTTCTCGTCTGGTCCTTCTAAAATGGGGACATGAACACACCACCTCAAAGGGTCATTGTGTCACATTAAGGTGATGCTTAGAAATGGCCAGGCCCTGGGAGGGACTGAGTCAATGCTCACAGCTCCTGCTAAGTTTGCCATTTTAAGCCTGTGGAGTAGCTTGAAACAGTATCCAGATATGCACCTCTTTGATTTTCCTGTAGACAGGTCTATTCCTGGATGCTCACACCCACTGTGCCTTCTGTGTATGCCCTGTGTCTTCCCTTTTTGATTTTACACAGTATCCCTAGGAGGGTTTCCTGATAAGGTAGACTGTTCCTTCCTACTAGACACCTGGAAAGCATCTTCCAGATGTGGGTGCTATGTGTTGCAGCCTGCAAGAACTAACTGAAGCAATGGGAAGTGGGAAGTGGAGGAAAGACTGATCTGGAAATGCTGGGATCAAGTGGGCTGTGAGCTCTGATGGAGACACACCAGCAACAACCCACTTACCACACACGCACAGCAAGACCAAGGAAGAGGCAGGTTAAGTAGCCTATGTGGGAGGTCTGTGTGTGGGAGCACTGTGTAAGAGGTCTGTGGGGGGGGGGGAGCACTGTGTGGGGGAGCAGCCTCCGTCCTGTCTCACTCATCTGAGAGGAGGAAGCTGCAGTTGAGAGTCTCTGCACACACTGGCATTAGTTAAAGGCCAACCATCCGGCAATGTTCTACTTGGACCAGGGGAAGAGTTTGCCATTCCTCTGACCCTGGCTAGACGAAGGCCTTGTCATTCCTGTGGGTCTGAGGCATTGGGGTCCTTGACATGGCCCGGCCCGTCGTTGCTCATCTCAGTGATACACATTCATTCAAAATGTCATTCACTCCCCACACCACACCCAGTCTCCTCCTGTAAAGTAGTTTCCTCTAGCCCTCGCAGAGCCCAGTCTCAGTCAGGACGCAGGCCACGCCCTTGGCTGCACCCAATTACTCTTTGAGGCCTGTCTCCAGAGCCCAGGGAGAAGAAACTCTCATTAGGAAGGGGGCTGGCGAGAGGGATGGCGCTCCATTCTTTTCTCTTTCAATCATCTTCAAACCCAGAAGGCCAAGGGAACTAAATGTATGCTCAAATCAGTCTGTGTGACATTGAATTGCTCCCATATTCTAGAGAAAAAGTGTGGACACTGCACCGTAGATCATACCCACAGCCCCTGTTGACCTAAAGTCCCTGAATTAAATTCCCCCGGTACTATTACATTCCAGACCAAAAGCCAACTAGTGTGGGGGTGATTCATAAAGGAAAAGAAGCAAGAGGTGGAGAAAGAGGTGGGAGAGAAAGAGGGGGGAAGAGGAAGGAGAAAAGGAGAGGAGAGGAGAGGAAAGGAAAGGGGAGGAGAGAGGAAGAAGAAAACGGAGAAGAGAAGGAGAGGAGAGGAGAAAGAAGAAAAATGGACCAGGAAGTGAAAGGAAGTCCCACAGGAAACAGAGGAGGTAGAGATGGGGGTGAGAGGAGGGGGCGGGGAGGAGGAAAGGGAAGGTGGCTTGTGCTCTGAGAAGGGAGGTGGCTTAAAATGAAATGAGTTTGACATCAAATGGGACACAGAAATAGGGCTCTTTTTGCAAACACAAGTTGTGTTTTCTAATCTAAAAAGAGATCGCTCCTCCACACACACCTCCTCTCTATGCCTGCCTCACCCAAGATGTAGGCACACTTGGCTTCATCAGATGTAAAAGACAAGCGGCACCTGTTCCAAACTCTGCCAGGCGAATCTCCACAGAAGTCTGGCGATAGGGACAAACCCTGAATAGAGGCTAGCTAGGCAAGCCAGGGACACTCAACATAGTGTACATACACTGTCATGTCACTGTGAGGGGTTGCAAGCTCCAGAACAGGCAGCCTGAGGCACACAGCAACATCATCTTAGTGTTTACAAACATGAAACGGTCTTCAGTACCATCAGGACTCTGCAGCTAACCTTAGAACCAGCCAGATTTCAGACACTCTTGGGCCAGCCTCCATATGCAATAATGCGGCAAGGATTGTTAATAACGAAACTCTCATGTTTCACAAGCGTTCTGGGTGTTTATTATTATCAGACCCGCCTTAGCAAACTGCATCTGACCATATCCACACCTGTAGTATATGTTCTGGTATGTTCTGGTCATTTCTCTGTGATTCAACATTATGTGTTTATTCTGTGCCTGTTAACACGTCCCCTAAAAACAGACATCCCCGGGACCAGAGAGATTTTTCATTGTAATCTGCATGGATCCTTGTATTTATCAAATTAGCTCAAATGAATGAATGAATGAGACATTCAATGCCTAAATTCTTAGCTCTCTTTCCAAGTAATGGAATTTCAAACTTCATATTTCTACTAAAATGTCCCTGGCTGCCAGACTCCATGAGTCTCGCCAGTATGGCCATGGGATGATGGCTGAACCCTAGGACAGCTGCAGGACTCTGATGGACATAGCTTGACTAGGAAAGGCTTGGCCATATATGTGAGCTTTTCCTAGGAGACTGGAGAATGGGCCCACTATGGAAGTCATCAGCCTGGGAAAGCCAGCAGCATCATGCCCTCTCAGAAGGCAGCAGGAGAGCTTAAGATTAGCCTCCAGAAATGCATGGCTGAAGGTTGGGGAGCCACCTACTGCTATGGTTTGACTGTGAGCCCAGAATTCATATGTTGGAAACATTCTCCAAGTCCCTCTGTTCACAATCTGGTTTGGTTTCTGGTCCTGGTTTGGTTTCTCCTGTTGATGTGATAAAAAAAAAAAAAAAAAAAAAAAAAGGACCAAAAACAACTTGGGGAGGAATGTGTTTGTTTCTTCTTACAGGTTATGGTCCATCATCAAGGGAGGTCAGGGTGGAAACTCTAGGCAGAAACCTTAAGCAGAAATCAACATAGAAACACTGCTCACTGGCTTGCTCTCTTAGGGTTTCTATTACTCATAGAAACTGACCATGACCCTAAACAACATGGAGAGGAAAGGATTTGTTTCAGCGTACAGCTCTGGGATCATCCTCCACTGCTGGGGGAAGTCAGGGCAGGAACTCACACAGGGCAGGAACCTGGAGGCGGGAGCTGATGCAGAGGCCATGATGAGGCTGCTTTCAGCTTGCTCCTCGTGACTTTCTCATCCCCGTTTATTTTAGCACTCAGGACCACCATCTCAGGGGTGGCACCACCCATGCACAGGGAATTGAATCATCTCATATTAATCAAGAAAGTATAACACAGGCTTGCCCACAAGCCAATTGGGTGGGAGGTATTTTCTCAATTGAAATTTCTCAGTGTTCTAAAATGGCCCTAGCTTGTGTCAAGTTGGCATAAAAGTGCCAGCATACTGGCTCAGTTACCCTTTTCATACATTTCATGCCAACCTGCCAAGAGGTAGCACTGCCCATAGTGGGCTGGGACCTACATGCGTTAGAAATCAAGAAAATGTCCCATAGGTGTGCCCACAGCCCCACCTGATGCAGGCAATTCCTCAGGCAAGGGTCCCTCTTACCAAGTATTTCTAGCTTTGTATCAAGTTGATAGGAGCCTTTATTGAAGAGGTCACTTGTAAGGGCAGGTCCTCCAGGATGGGCAGTACTGTGGCTACTTTCCTTGGGACCTTTCCCTCAGGGCTCAATGGGGCCAGTATCTTGTTATTTAGGTCTCAGCTTCCATGGCACCTCCCAGGAGAGATGCACCTTTCCAGATGCATCTGCTTATCTGCCTGGCACAACGTTGAAGTGCACTTGGCATTGAGGTTGCTGCTGACTGACAAACTCCAAGGAGGAAGACTGATGGTGTGCACGTGCTCAGCCTAGGGAGTGGCACTATCGGAAGGTGTGGCCCTGTTGGAGTAGGTGTGTCACTGTGGGTGTGGGCTTTAAGACCTTCATCATAGCTGCCTGGAAGCAAGTATTCTGCTAGCAGCCTTCAGGTGAAGATGTAGAACTCTCAGCTTCTCCTGTACCATGCCTGCCTGGATGCTGCCAAGCTCTTGCTTTGATGATAATGGACTGAACCTCTGAACCTATAAACCAGCCCCAATTAAATGTTGTCCTTTATAAGACTTGCTTTGGTCATGGTTTCTGTTCACAGCAGTAAAACCCTAACTAAGACAACTATACCACTCTTCCTTTCGGGCAAGCTCTGTGCACAGGACAGTGCATGCCAGGCACTGAGTTTGTGGGTGGTTACACACACTTGGTTGAGTGTAGAACTCACAGCTCCCCAGGGACCAATCACTACCAAGTCAAGTTTTGTGGGAGAGTAAGCTCTTACTGTATGACTTTATATGCAAGATCTTGCTGTACCTACTACCCAAAACCCTGAGAAGTCACATGACAATTCTATACATAAGGAGGCCACTCAGGGAAGCTAAGCAGTGTGGTCAGGGCCCTGGGGGAGACAGGGTGACCAGGTACTCTCTTCTCCCCTGTGCAAGTGGCTTAGCCTGTTCCCTTCCACCTCATAAATAAATAATAAATAAATCTTGTTGGTCCTCTAGTAAGTGTGGGTTCAAGGTCAAAGGCTGGGACACTAAGAGCCACAGGCTGAGGCTGGAGAGGTGGCTCAGTGGTTAAGAGCACTGGCTGTTCTTCCAAAGGCCCTACATTCAATTCCTAGCCACGTACAAGGGATCTGATGCCCTCTCCTGGCCTACAGACAGGGGCCTCATGTACACTAAATAAATAAATAAATAAATAAATCCATGCCACCACATTCATGGTAATAATCTCAGGATCATAAAGAAACAGACCATCATTTCAATTAAGTGTCTGGACAAGGTAAGCCTGTTTAGTTTAGTTTAGTGTAGCTCTGGCTGTCCTAGAACTCACTGTGTATACTACGTTGGCCTCAAACTCACAGGGATCCACCTGCCTCTGCCTCCAGAGTGCTGGGAATAAAGGTATTGGCTGGGATCTGATGTCACAATCTTATTTAGTTTGTTAGTCTGAAAAGAATAGGTATCTAGGAAATGGAGGAGGAAGGGGGAGGGGGAGACCAATGCTCCAGGCCATCAAACTCCTAGAATAGAGCGATGGGCCTTTTCCTACAAGTCTTATCAGGTAGGGTCATGCGAGGTCATAATTCCTTGTCCCAAACACAAGTTTTATAGTACTTGATAGGAAAGATTATATTTGATATTTTTAAACACCACAACACTTTTCCAGAAAGTTTCTTCTTAATTAAGGCTAATTAAAATTCTTCATTTAGAGATTTCTTAAAGCTCCTGGGTTATGCATTTGGGGCAGGCATAAGGCCACTCGGTGGGATGACCTCCTAGAGTCTGCCCCAGCTTGGAGTCACTTCCTTTCCCCAGTTCCAACTCTCTAATCCTGCAGGTCAGAGCACCAGACCCAGTTGAGGGGCCAGGGCGCTACTGTGGGGTCATGTGCCCTCTCAGCAGTTTAAGCTGAGTACACAGGAAATTTCAGTCGTTAAGTCCGGAGTGTGCGCTCTCTGATCCCATTGTCAGGCCCATGGCATTCCAGACCGCAGGAAGGAGCCCCCTCTTCCAGATTTTTCTGTCACAAGATTCATTAAGTAGCTTTTAAATTTCATTGCCAAGGATTGTCAGGACAATGCAGAGAAAATTGCCAACGATTCTCAAAACAACCCATGAATCTGGGGCAGAGTTGGCAAGGACGGGAGCGCCTCCGGGCGGGTGGGGCATGAGAAAGTTTGGGGCTTTCAAACTTCTTTGGTTGGGATCTGTGTTACTTTAAAAGATCAATTCAGCAATTTTCCCCTGTTCCTCAGTCAAGTGTTTTAGATGGTCGAGAAAGCAGAGAAGAAGGGGGCCGTCCAAAGTGTGTGTGTGTGGGGGGGGGCGTCCAAAGTGTGTGTGTGTGTGTGTGCCATTCTCAGGAGGGAATGAGGATGTGTGTGTGTGTGTGTGTGTGTGTGTGTGTGTGTGTGTATTGGGAGAGGGGGTCGCTTCATTGACCTATTTTCAGTTCAGTTTTGCAGACTTGGATCACAGTATGGCTCCACCACCGAGTCACAGCCTGGCTGCAGCATTAAAACCAACCCCAGACACCAGAGCAGCAGCCCCGCCCTCTTGCACTTTGTGAGCCAAATCAAAGCAGCTTCTTCCCCACCTCAAGACTTCGGTTTTTACCTCAATCCTCTGAGTCTTCATGGCCTTAAACTGGGGCCTCTGGTCTTAAGTAGAGACACAGATGGATCTCAACTATGGGAACTTCTCTGTGGCCCTCAAGGAGATAAAGGACAGGAACACATCTGGTTTTGTTCATCGTGAGTTGTCATGCTAACTATGATTTTCCAGTGGAATATACCCCTCAGAAATTAGCACTTACACCATCTTATCCCTCTACTCACAATTTAAGTGGACATCAATCAGTTGCAATGCCCAAAACTTAAATACAAAGTTGCAGAAATAAATGAGCCATGTTCTGAGCAGAGTGATTAATCCCTGCAATGGCCACTCTAACTCAGCTGGAGAAAAGCACTTCCGTCAGCCCAACGTGTTCACGTAGTATGCACTGCCTACCCACTTAGCAGCTGACACAGCCATCAGATCCACTGTGTGGTATCAGTTGCCTGTGTTGCAGGGGCCTTTACTTAACCAAGGCTTAAGGATAAGGAGCTGGCAATTCAGATGTGCCAAAGAGAAGCTGTAAAGTGCTTACGAGAGAGAGAGAGAGAGAGAGAGAGAGAGAGAGAGAGAGAGAGAGAGCCTTTAAGGATCTATAAGAACAAAATACCGCAGACGTATTATGTAGGGACTAGCCGTAATTTCTGGTGTTCTCTAGGGGTCTTGGGTAATGGAACCTGGGGTAATAACGTGGTAGATTTGTGCTGCAGCTTTGTTTTATGGTTCCTATTATTCACCAATTAAAAACAAAAAAAAAAGGGAAGCCCATGTGTGTAAAGGTTTCGCAGGCCTCTGGGCTTCCTTGGCGCTGATTGTGCAATGCTGCTCCTGAAGAAGAGTCCCAGAGGAAGAGGGAGCCATCTCAGATTGACAGTCTCTTCCTCCACTCCTTTTTCACTGCTGCCTCTGGTCAGCCTCCCCTCCAGTTGGTTAAGGCAGCTATCTATCTAAGGCTCTTGGTCACATCAATGTAAATGGGCTGCTGGTGACTCAAGGTGAAAGGGAATTTACTGAAAGCACCCAGTGGCTCCCAGAATTGATGGCAAGGATGGCTGACGGAGAAGAGTGATGAGCCAGAGTCACAGCAGGAGCTCTTCACGGGCCCACACCAGCAATGCTACGCCACTGTAGCTGTGGCGCTGACCCCTGCCACACCAGAACTTCACAGTATGCTGGGAAAGTGGGTATCTGGCATTTCCACCATCTGTAGGAAGGTTCTGCCTCTAAGAGTGGAGAATTCCTCCCAAATTGGAAGGATGTTGAAAGACCAGCCAGATAAGTTGAAGACAAATGACAATCAGGTTGGTTGGGTAATGCAATTATAACAAAACCAACCAACCACACCAACACACGGAAGCTCAGCGGCTTGAAACCATACAGAAGTTCTATCCTGTTCCTGCAGTGTGTCAGGGACAGCTGAGGGCTCATTTCAAGGTTACCCTTAATGAAGAGGCGCAGGCTGATTAACCGCTATGTACCATCGCTTGTGACTAAGAGCACTGCACAGACAAGCTTAATTAGACGGTGCTGGGAGGTGGGAGGGGAGAACTGCCAATCTGCGCACAATCCTGCGGGCAATCAAAGGTTCTTACCTAGAAGTAACACACATTACCTGGTCAGAAGCAGCTGTGCAGGCCTGCCTTGGGGTGAGCAAGTGCACGCTGCCTCGGGTCGACCAGCAAGCTGGGACTAGCAGCTACGCAGGGTCGCAGTGGTGTGAGTACCACCTAGAATCTGCTGTCTTAGGCTACCTGGCAAGGAGTAGCTAGCAGGAAAAGCCGCTGAAATGAAGACAAGAGCTGGGTTTTATATCCCTGTTGAGGTTCTGGGACTCATAACTCTGTATGCAACCCAAGAAAACACCTGCATCTAGCCATCCTCAGAGCAGTAAGCTCAAACTCCATATGGCAGAAACAGCAACGTAGATCCAGCAAGAACTTCTCATGGGGCCAAGAACAAGCTGAGCCAGAACTGAGCCCAGCCTGCAGAGCACACTCAGGAAGCCTTGTTTTTAGCACAGGCACCGTCAGCACATGCGGTCTCCTGCAGAAACAGACACTTTATTAAGGAGCGCTAGGTTCCCTCTGCAAAAACCCCTCTGCTTGCAGCTGCCTGAGGAACAGTGTGGGGTTGGTTGGGGTGTGGAGGATCTATAGGCCTTTGGGGCAGAATAGTGAGCTATGACCCATTCTATTCTTTTTTTTTTCATTAATTTATGTATTCACGTTACACCACTCTTTATTCTTACTCTCCTAGCCTAAGGTATTCTGTTACAGTGACAGACAGCATGTTAGGTCAGTGCATGTGGGCAGGACACTGAAGGAGGACTGTTTGCCCTTGGAGGAGCCTCACACCCACAGGGCCCTCCTGGTCCCATGTCTTTCCCTCAGATTTTCATGTTGACACTTTTTAAATGACTGAGTGTGACAAATATCATATCTTGCCCAATGACCAAAGGACTAAACGCTAGTTTCAAAACATCAACACACAATCCAGAAAGGTCCCCAGTAATCTTGGAGATAAATGAAGTCCGTAGGAGAGACTCATTTCCTCCCAATGCACATTTGCTAATTTGTCCTAAATAATTTGAACCCAATTTTTAACAATCTTCTGAAACAAAAAGTTTAAAGACTACATTTCCCAGCCTGCCTTGCAGCCTCCCTGGGCTGGGACACGCAGGCAGCCATCTTAGATGACAGAGAACAGGAGATGGCTTCTTCTTGGTCAGCTCAGGTCTACTTGCCTCCTGACTCTCTGAGCCAGAGCTAAGCCTGTCCTGTGGAAGCCACGTGGGGCTGTGTCATGTGTTATGGTCGCCAGCTGCAGAGGTACCATGACCTGCTTTCATGGAGACAGAGGGTTGTTACTCTCCTGTGCTTACAGGAGCATGGCTTCTTGCCTTCCCTGGTAAAGGACGACTTCTGTGTTTCTGTAACCAGCCTGCCAGAAATGAAAATATCCTAAAGACACGTGTGTCCCTCAGTCTGGCTACCAGACTACTGAAACAACGAACCCCAAAGAAATCGGAATAGCTTCAGGAATCTCATGCTGGGAGAAGAAAAAGTCATACCAAGATACCCAATTCTCTCCTCTGAGCTTTCTCCTAGTCCAGCCTGTAGACCAGTTCAGTGATATGCCATAGACAAGTCCCAAGACTGCACCCACCTATTCCAGATACTGACATTTGGGCATTATCCAAACTCTTATATCTTATATTTAAAAGAGCAAATTTCCCATTCACTCGCTCATTCTTTCTGTTCCTCTGTCCCATTTACTGGGAGCTTGGACGCAACGGTGAACACAGTTCCTGCTTAGTGGACTTTAAGGCTAGTGGGGAAGGTGGAGGTCAATCCAAGAACCCCCTAACCAAAGCGTAAGTCCAGGATGGCAGTGTGTTACTACATGTGTGCTTAGGGTCTGAAATATTGCTAAAAGGGTTGCCAGGGCTACAGAGCCTCTCTACTATCCTGGAGAATTGGCTCTGACAGTTTCTCTATCACCATGAGCTGATGTCAGAATCCAGTCTAGAGCCCTCTGATGTGAAAAGCCCATGGATTCTCTATTCGTTCACTCAATCCCGGGAAGACCACCAATCCCATTTTCCAGTTTCTGCATGGCCTAGACTTAGGCTTGTGCAGATTCCAGCTCCTCACAGGCTTTGACTATCCTAATGTAAGTATCCTAATATCTAATATGCATAAGTTCACCGACTTTGGGGCAACTAGCCAGAAAAGGGATGTTGTCTGCTTCCATGCTGGAGATTGGACCCAGGACCCTGCACATGCTAGGTCTGCATCATGCCTAAATCTCTAGCCCTGAGAAGTTTTAAGGCTAAGACTTACCAGCAGTTATCCAAAGGCCACCAGAAACTATGTTACTACCAAGACCAAAGTTAAAAACAGTACTGCCTGGTTTGAAATGTTCTGGGCTATAAATGCAGCAATGGGGCCCTCTGATGGTCATTATTGTACATGTCTTGTGGTGGCATTTTTGGATTCCCTTAGCAAGTCTTAGATTAATAATTAATAACTTCCCATAATTTTGATCATTTTCATCCTTAGTTTTAATCCTCAACAGGTCCAGTTTATAGCAGTTACAAAAGCAAGCATACGGGGCATCAGGAGCTGCACCCTGTCATGGGCTAGAGTTCCAAGTGCCAGCACACGGGGCCCAACACTGGTGAGATACTGCATTGTAAATCACTTTCCTGTTAGACTATGGCAGATCACCTCAGCATTTACTGCTATACTAGGACTTCCTGAAGGTGGCGACTATGGTGATTTGAAAGAAAACGGACACATAGGCTCATAGGGAATGGCACTCTTAGTAGGTGTGGCATTGTTAGAGTAGATGTGGCTTTGTTGGAGGAAGTGTGTCACTGGGGTGTACTTCGAGGTCTCAGATGCTCAAGCCTATTCTCTCAATGTTTCTTCTTGTTGGCTGCTGATTCGATTTAGAGCTCTCAGTTCCTTCTTCAGCACCATGTCTTCCTGCATGCCTCCATGCTTCCCGCCATGAGGATAATGGATTAAGCCTCTGAACTGTAAGCCAGCCCCAGTGAGACGTTTTCCTTTAGAAGACATGCTGTGGTCATGGTGTCTCTTCAGAACAATAAAATCCCAACTAAGACAGGGACTAAAATATATTCTTACCTACATATGCTCTGATCAGACAGTTAGTGGAGTTGCTAGAGTCAGAGCCTGGGCCATGGCAATCCTAACAAGCCAGGTTCATCCACTTACTGACCTTCAAACAACCAACCAATGAGACTATGTTGGAAAAGCAGAGAAAGAGATCTAGTCAATGTGGTCATGTGGAAAGAGGCCTAATGACAGTACCAAGTCTGCCTTCCAGAGACCTAACATGAGGTTGAGATTAAGAGATATGCATAATTACTAAGCTGGTCAAGTTGCTTATATGGTCTCCTGCAAAGTGGCCATCGAAGTTGTCAGAATGGTGTGGAATCTCATCCCAAGCGACAAGCTTTCCAGCTGGCTGGCACCAGACTTTAAATACTCCCTCTGCTAGCATGAGCTTCTTCAGAGAGAGCCCATTAGATTTACTAGGGACCACTGGTTCAATATTCTGATAGTCAAAAGGGCACGATTCAAGGCTCTTTAGAATAGCTTCATTCCTGTCAGGATAGTTATGCTATTCTACAAATAGGAATGGGACAGGGACTTTTGGCCAAGTATTGTGCTGAGCACCAGAGACAACACTAACAGTTGTGGTTTCTACCTCGAAGATTATACTCTGGGTGTGGTTGGGGGGTATCGGGGTGCAGATGGCCAATCAGCCTATAAATTATTCACTTCCACTTACAACAATTGCTTTAAGAACCTGGCTCAACAGTAGACAAAATTAGACCGGGGGCCAAAAAAAAATTTTGTGAGGAAATAAGATGTGGTGTGCCTAAAATGTAACCTATAAGACGGGCACCCTGCCCCCAGCTCTCCCTCCAGGAGGGGAGAGGGTTGAACTCTCTAATAGGATTCCCTTAGAGCCTGACATGAGAGGACAGCATGGGTCAGTAGTAGAAACAGACGGGAGATATTTCAAAGGGTTGCAAGCTGTCATGACACATTGTGATCAGCTTGGCCTTGTGACTGGCTGAGGTGATGCTGGAGTATGAACTAAGAGTGGCTACTTGCTTTGTGCTCTAATTTCAGTTCTCTTGGGTAGCAAATGTTGGGTGAGAGCATCTTGGATCACTTCCTACTATGCATCTTCCCCGGAGCCAAGGGGACTGTAAATGTTTCTCACATCTTTTTCAATGTTCATGTGACGAGGAGGAACCACAGCAGATGTAGTTCTTAGAGCTGGGGAAGTTGAGTTGATGGTCAGCCAAGAAATTAAGAGGACAGAAGCATGTAAGAAATTAAAACTGGCCAGGCATGGTGGCTCACACCTTTTAGCCCAGAACTTGGGAGGCAGAAGCAGGTGTATCTCTGTGAGTTCAAGGCCAGCCTAGTCTACAAAGCGAGTTCTAGGACTGCCAGGGTGGTTAAACAGAGAAACCCTGTCTTGAAAAAATATATATCAAATATGATCTTTCCTATAAAATATATAAAACGTGTTAAGAAGAAGAAATTAAGTTTTTTTTTCTCCCCCACTTTGTAAGACCTGCAAATGTTAGAATCCCGTGGAAATTTTTTATTTACACAAAGGAATTTGATGGCCTTTTCTTCCTGGTGCAGTGACCTCTTTCCCCTTCCTCCTCTACTTCTTATGCACAAATTCTTTTCAGACTAGGCAACTGAGTAAGATTGTTATGTTGGACCCTAGCCAACTGAGAAAAGGCAGGACCCCCACCTTCCTTAGAATAAAAACCAAATGCACGTTGAGTTCCCTCCCCTGCCTTTTCCTGCCCCAGCAAGCCTCTTGATCAAGAGTAAAGTTCGCCTCATTCACAAACTTAGCTGAAGTGATGGTCTCTCTTTGCAATCCAAACTTATTTCTAACAGTGGCAACAGTGGGGAATTCAGTGCAGACTTGTGGGTGTAAAAGCTAGGGTATTTTACTTGTAAAATGACAGCTAGCTAACAGGACTGTGGACACGTTAGGTTAAACAGGTTAAACACTGGACTACAACACCTACAATACTTCGTCTGGGTATATGACCAGGGTAATTATTTCTGGTCTTCCATTTCTGCATCTGCACAAAGAAATAGTAGTGCCATCTTTCAGGTATTTGTGAACGTGTTTAAAGAGTGCAACACTATTACATCTAATTCGTTCTACTTACTGGATCTACTATTATTAATGCTGACAAGATTTAATACTAAGGAGAAAATTCACACATGCAAAAAAAAGTTAACAGCAGTTTTTATTTTCTTCTTGTAATTTTATGAGTTTGTAAAATGAATCTGCATTGCTATTAATCAAGAGGAAGAGTACAAAATTTTGAACAAAGGTTTGATTAGTAGGCAGGTTAGATAGCTTGAGAGGGTATAGGCACTTGCCACTGAGCTTGAGAACCCCACCACCTACATCACAGGAGAGACCAGTTGTGTCACAAGTTGTCTTCTGACCTCCACATAAGTGCGGTCGCACGCTCCACCGCCCCTCCCTGCCACACAAAAAGTAAAGGTAATTTTGTCAAAACAATAAGATTAACCCACTGTTAACCACATTTCCCAGATCACATTATTTAAGGGGGTCGTGGGAATGGAGCGACTGTCAAAAGCACAGGCTGCCAGGCATAGAAACAGAGCTGCTGAATCATAGTCGTTAAAGGATACACTCATCATCTTTTAATCAGCTCTGAAGGTGACGCGGAGGTCTAATTTGGGAGGGCTGTGGTGACTGAGTAGGTTCTGAGCCTACAATTCCCAAGCTGTCCGGCAAACTAGCGCGAGCGAGCCAATAGCCTGCCGGGAGTTGTAGTTCCTAACGGCCAGACACAGGCTATAAGAACATAGGCGATGGCTCCAGGAAACCAACCGTCCCACAATGCAAAGGCCGTCGGTGACGCCATTAGACGAGCGCCGGCAGCGCGGCGAGCGGGGAGCGCCGTGGCCCCCTCCGCCTCCCACCCTGCCGCCTCCGTCGCCGCCGCCTCCGTGGGCCCCTCCGTGTCTGCGGAGCTCGGCCCGCGGCTCCCGGAGGAGCAGCGGAGCGCGGGGCCCGGCGCGGGCGCGGGGTGCGGCCATGGCGGACGGTGCGGGAGCCGGCGCGGCGGGCCAGGCCTCGGGACCGGCCGGGGGCTCGAGTGGGGCGGGCGGCCCGGTCAATCCCTCTTCGCTGCCTCCGGGAGACCCGCAGCTCATCGCTCTCATAGTGGAGCAGCTCAAGAGCCGTGGGCTGTTTGACAGCTTCCGCCGGGACTGCCTGGCCGACGTGGACACTAAGGTACCCGGGCCTCGGGGGACCGAGGGGGGCGGACCACCTCGTTGCTTTGACGTGCCAGAGCCCGAAGTAAAACAAAAGGCACCTTGGGAGCCTGGCGGGGACGCGCTGCGCGGGGCACTACCGGTATCTTCTGAGTGGTGCACACCCGACACCGGAGCCCTTACCAGCTGTGATTAATTAATTAATTAATAGTTCTGCCGCTTTTCTGAACTTGAAGATTCTTTAATGGCTGCACACGTATACCCACTCCATACCCAAGAAACTTGTGTTTTACAACCCTCTGGGAAAGGCAGAGTACTTTAGAAGCTCCACCACCCATTCCCTTGTTCACCTGGGAGGTGATTTTTAGCACCGGCTGGATTGGACAACACGTTAATAGTCCCTTTCCCCAGCTGAGTCATTTGCAGACTTGTACGAGGTCAAATTGGGATAAGCTGTAGAATCGGCACCTTCTTTTTTTTTCCATTTAACTAATTGAAATGGAGTTAATGGCTATGTTAGATCCAAAGGCCAGTCTCTACTGTTAAAAATAGTGCTAATTCACCTCATTTGGAAACTTTGGAATGTGTGTCACGGGGCAGGTATATAGTAGCCAGAACATTCCCTTTCCCATTACAAAACTTGCTTGCCAAGATTAAGGTGGTGGAGTTAGGAGCCTCTTTGCTGACTGAGAGGGCTCCCCAGGGTAGTGGTTGCTCCTCATGCTGTGAGTCACCCAAGCCAGCTGGTCCAGTAGGCCTCAGCTGAGCTTCATCTGTCAGCTACAGGCTGCTGGGGCCTGTCCTGTGGCTTTGATGTGGGGTAAGGTCTTCCCTACATATACATGTCTTAGGCCACACTCTGCACATGTAGACCATCCTTCCTGCTTCCATGTTCTCGTAGAGGGATCAGAGCCATGCAGACACTGACATGCCATTCACCAAGGATGGGTGAAGAGGTATTATCTGCCTCCAGTTGGAGAGAAGGAGGTCAGAGGCTCAGGACATGCCTTGTACTCACTAGGTAATTTCCTAGTCTTGTTCTTAAGCTCTAAGAGAGAGGATTCAGTCTCAGTGCCTCAGGCTCCTTTGAGGGTCACAGCTTTCCTGGAAACTCTTCACAGAACTTCCTTGGTTGTAGCTGTAGGGACTCTTGCTGAGGCATGGGTGGCTGTTTCATTTGGAGGGGCCTTTCCTTGGTATACTGCCATGAACATTCACTGTGAGTCAAGCATTTTAGGGATGGAAGTTACTTTCACTGAGAAATCAGGTGACTTGTAAGAAGTCAGTGCTCGAACCCTGTTCCTTCCAGAAACAGCTTGCATCTGTCCTTGGCCACATGGAGACAGAGGGCACCTTTGTTTCCTCCTTTAAGCCTGAAAGTCTAATGTAAAAATGAGGGCAGCATAATACTAATAGGGTTTCCCCTCGTGGAGTTTCTTTAGAAGTAGATTGGCTTAAGGGCTGGAGCGAGAGGTCTGAGGTTTTAGTACTGCTCTTCCAGAGGTCCTGAGTTCAATTCCCAGCAACCACATGGTAGCTGCTCATAACCATTTATAATGAGATCTGGTGCCCTCTTCTGGCCTGCAGGCATACACACACTCTATAGTTAATATACGCAATAAGTCGTCTTTTTTTTTTTTTTTTTTTTTTTTAAGTAGATTGACTTACATAGGCCCACTGCTGGCTGTTGTCTCATGGCCGCTGTACTGCAAGTGAATGCTGAGGTCAGGTGGGAGTGTGTTTAAAGGAGAAGATGTGTTTCTCTGAAAAGCAGTTTCCTGAATGGCTCAGTGCCATAACATTGGCACACACACTAACACGGTCTCTTCTGAATGAATGTCTTAGCCAGCTTACCAGAACCTGAGGCAGAAGGTGGATAATTTTGTGTCAACACATCTGGACAAACAGGAATGGAATCCTGCAATGAACAAGAACCAGTTGCGAAATGGGCTGAGGCAGAGCGTTGTTCAGTAAGTAGAGAAAAGGTTGAGGCCCCAGCATGAATGCTACACAGGCTGGCCACACGTTCATGGGGGTCCTGGTCTGTGGTGCTTTGTAGCCATCTTGCTGTCTTGTACATCAGGGAGATGGTGAGCAGAGCCCTGGAGTGCAGTGCCTGCTGCTCACTCTGGGTCATTCCTAGCTGCGTGCATCTGGTGGTGGCTCTGGAAGGCCTTCCAGATTGCCAGGCTTGCTCTTCTTTCTCTGAAGTTTTCAGTGTAATCTGAATATAAGCGTGAGTTTTATACCAAGATACCAGTGTTAGGGTGTGGAGAGTGAGTTCTGTATGTTCTGTGACCATGGCTGCTAAGGTGTGGTGACAGTTCGCAGGAAGATGTCCTGTAAAATGTCCTTTACAGAAACAAATTGAACTTTTGTTAGAAGGTTCTGTAGAGCACTCACATGAGTGACCTCATTGTTACTGGCACAGTGGAGTGTGGGTCATGGGTTTCAAGGTAAATTTCTTTCTGTTCTGTCAGGATCTATTTTGGCTTTTGGCACCAGGGCTTACGTTTGGCACTTCTTAATCCTCTAAATTGTTGAATAAAAGCTTATGATGCAGGACTTATGTTTGGCACTTCTTAATCCACTAAATTGTTGAATAAAAGCTTATAAATCAGGACTCTGAAAATAGAAACATCAGGAAATTGTGAGAAAAGCAAATCTTGGAAGACTGATATGACTGCATTTACTAATAGTGCAGAGATGCGTGCAGGTGTGGCTGTCAAAGATGTGTAGGCAGTTGGACTGGGTGAGCCAAAGCACAGGCTCTTAGTTGTGCTGGTGCAGACCTAAGAAACTCACGCAGTAACGCTGTGCTATATCCCCCAGAGGCCTTTATGATAGAGGTTGGTCCCCAGTGTTGGTAAGGTGGGAGCTGGCATAAGAGGTTCAGATCATGGGGCCTTCTTCCCTGTGGCACTGAATTAGTTCTTTGAGAATCAGTTGTTGAGTTTAGCCAAGTGTGATGCCATGCTCCTGTCATCCCAGCACTCAGAGGCTGAGGCAGGAAGAATGTTAGGAGAACCAGGCAGGTTTGGTTATGTAGTAAGTTTCAGACCGGCCTCAGCTATACAGTGAGACCTTCCTAGAGAAGGAAAGAAAATAAAAAATGGGTGAACTCAGCTGCTTTTCTCACTAGGCAGTGCAACTTGGCATGCATGTGATCACCATCATGTTGTAATACAGATAGGGACTTGAGACTACGCTGTGCTGCTAGCACTTTCTAGCCACTGGTATTATGAGCCAAGTACACCTCTTTATATTTCCCAGCCTCAGCTACTTTGTTACAGCAACACAAAGCTGGGTTAATGCAGGTAATCTACTACAGTCTGGATACTGGATACTTCTAGTTTTGATACTGTAGTGTGTCATGCAAGGCGCTAACACCAGAGGTGTAAGAATAGGATGTATGAGCCTCTTTATATATTTCCTTGAAACTTGACTATGCGGTGATTTTGAAACTTAAAAGACTTTAAAAATAGAAAAGGATTTTTGTTGACAGTCTAGTACTCGTGTGGCTCATGGCCACTGGACTTGGAATGTTGTAAATAAAGATGATTACCACCCATGTAAAGTCCTGTGTGTCAGGAGAGTATGGCATCTAAAGCTTCCTGCGCTGTCTTCTGGTCTGCATGGTATTGCTCTCTTTCTCAGGCTGAGCTCTGGTGGCTCAGAAGCCATCCTTTACTTGAGCAGCTATACACTGTGATTCTAATCTTTATGCATCTTACCAGTTGTCAGAAATCTCTGTTGTCTGGGCTGTGTTGGATGTTTGCATTGCTGCTGGAAACCACTTCTGTTCTTGCTGCTAAGTATAAATGCTGAAGAAAATGTAGGCAAAACAAGGCTTTGCTGCCTTTGACATTATGACTGCGGTTTTCACTCCATACCTGAGGCCAGGCTCGCTCTTGCCGTGTGTCACATGTATTGACCTTTGAGGCTCTGATTTGTGTCGTTCCTTTGTACAAAGTTGGGGCTGCATTAAGGATGGTAGATAGCAGTCGGTTCTGAATCCCTTCAGATGAAAAGCCAGTGGCCTAAACCCTGGGAAAAAATGGATGTTTACTGGGCTCTCAGAATGACACTTGGGACATATTGGTCCAAAGGAGAACTAAATAACAGTGGTTTGTTTTATCTCCACAGGTCAGGCATGTTGGAAGCAGGAGTGGACAGGATCATTTCCCAAGTGGTAGACCCCAAACTAAACCACATCTTCAGGCCACAGATAGAGCGAGCAATCCATGAGTTCCTGGCTGCCCAGAAAAAAGAAGCTGTGCCAGCTCCACCTCCAGAACCTGAAAGCCAGGATCCTCCAGCACCATCCCAAGATGCTTCCTAAGGTCTGGTACACCCTCTGTCCTCTCTGCCTGGTTGATGTGTGAAATGGTTAGAAAAGGGCTAAGCTGTGATTAGAAGTCATGCTTCACACCTATTCAGAAGAGTGGCTGACCCACGGGACTCAGCACTCACACACTCCCAAGGGTACTCTGTACCAGCAGAACCAAGCATCCAAGCCAACAGAGACCCTCATGGTTCCTCATCAGAAACCACTGTGGTAGCTGGTTTACACAGGGGACTCATCCTCTCTGAAATTGCATACATGTAGCTCTGATACTGGTTGACATTTGCAGTTTTCACATGAAGTCAAGCATCATTTCCAAGTGTGGTCTCTCAGTTACCATGCAGCTCTATTCCCTTTGTCTCAGGTTTAGGATTTAATCTAACTTTAGCTGGAGATAGAGAGTTGAATGTGGTCCTCGTTCCTATCAAGTCATGTGTTGTATGAGGAGATGGTAGCAGGTAGAGGAAAGCCACTGTATGAGCAGACCCCTCCCTTATCTGTTGTCAACCCCCCCCCCCACACACACACACACAGGGAGTGTTCTGGCCCCTTGTTCTGCTGCTAGTGCTCTCCTGTGAGTCTCCAAGACACTGTTAGTAGTGAGGGAGGCGGGCAGTTGAGCCAGGCCTTTGAGCATGGCTGATTAGGCATTGCAAGAGCACTGACTGTCGTAGGGCAGTACCAGTGGGGCTGTCTTCTTGTGCTTCTTGGAGAGGTCCTTGATCCATCATGGAATGTAGAGTATTCATTTTAAATCTTTCTCATTCCATTAATACATTTTTAAGGAACATACAGTTATTGAATATAGACCCTTGTCAAAAGCATTTTGACATGATTGTCTTTTTTTCTTTTTTCTTTTTTCTTTTCTTTTCTTTCTTTTTTTTTTTTTTTTTTTTAGAATATGCCTGATACCTTTGGAAAGCTCTACTTAAGAAATGGATTCCTGGATTCCTGTTTCATATGAATATAACTTTAGTCGACCATGTCATTACTGATGTCAAGATTTTGGCCTTGACTGTGGTGGTGTCCACGTCGGATGGAGATCAAGTTTGGTGGTGGGACAGTTACCTGTACTTGCTTATGGATTGTGTTACCTTTGACCAGCCTGTCGAAGGGCATGATCCCAGTAGACACTACAGAGGTTTAAGCACTACAGTGACCTGGGCTGTCCTGAACGAAGTTTTATACTTGAACACAGACACTGCATGTGGATGTCAGTGCTGGCATTCTGTGGTGTGCAGAGGCTGGGTTGGAGGCTAGCTGGTCAGGACAGCGAGGGTCAGCAGGAGCAGCTGTAATGGTGGGTTTTGATAGGCTAGAGTTACACACCGCAGAACATAGTGTGTGACAGCCAGCATCAGTAGCCTTAAGGTGGTTGTGACCTTCCTGTGCTTGGGAATCTTAGTGGGTTCCTTTCCTTGTTGGAGCCCTGGAGTGAGTGAGGAAGCTGAGACTTGGGGTGCATGGAAAGGTGCACAGTTTCTGTTCTGCGTCTCCCCATCTGCAGGGCTGAGTCACTCTGGGTGCCGTGCTCAAGTTTTCATGGTTATGTTTTTAGAAAAAAAACTGCTAATAAATAGTGGATGTTTTACAATAAAGTCGTTTGACGATCTTTCCCTAAAGCCTCAACAGAACCTTAGAGCCAGGTCTGTGGAGGGGACCCCCTTTCCTCTGCCTGCACCCTGTCTCTGTATACCACACAGGACTTGATAAAGGAAGTACTGGTGGCTGGAACTTAGAAGCACATGACTCAGACTGGGCGGGGCAAGTGGTGGGGCAGGTGGCAGGGCAGCTGGCTCCTTACCTATTGTGATGCAGCTCAAGCTCAGGTGAGTACCATTGTCCCTGCAGCCCATGCTTGGGTGAGAACCATTGTCCCCTGCAGCCCAAGCTTGGGTGAGAACCATTGTCCCTTGTAGCCCAAGCTTCGGTGAGAACCATTGTCCCCTGCAGCCCAAGCTTGGGTGAGAACCATTGTCCCTGCAGCTCAAGCTTGGGTGAGAACCATTGTCCATGCAGCTCAAGCGTGGGTGAGAACCCTAGTCCCCTGCAGCACAAGCTTGGATGAGAGCCATTGTCCCTGCAGCCCAAGCTTGGGTGAGAACCATTGTCCCCTGCAGCCCAAGCTTGGGAGAGAGCCATTGGCCCCTACAGCTCACGCTTGGGTGAGTACCATTGTCCCTACAGCCGAAGCTTGGGTGAGAACCATTGTCCCCTGCAGCCCAAGCTTGGGTGAGAACCATTATACCCTGCAGCCCAAGCTTGGGTGAGAGCCATTGTCCCCTGGAGCTAAAGCTTGGTTGAGAGACATTGTCCCTGGAGCCCAAGCTTGGGTGAGAACCATTGTCCCCTGTAGCCCAAGCTTGGTTGACTGCCATTGTCCCTGCAGCCCAACTTGGGTGAAAGACATTGTCCCCTGCAGCGCAAGATAGGGTGAGAACCATTGTCCCCTGCAGCCCAAGATAGGATGAGAACCATTGTGCCCGGAAGACCAAGATAGGGTGAGAACCATTGTCCCCTGCAGCTCAAGCTTGGGTGAGTACCATTGTACCTGCGGCCCAAGCTTGGGTGAGAACCATTGTCCCCTGCAGCCCAACCTTGGTTGAGAGCCATTGTCCCTGCAGCCCAAGCTTGGATGAAAGCCATTGTCCCCTGCAGCTCAAGCTTGGGTGAGTACCATTGTCCCTGCAGCCCAAGCTTGGGTGAGAACCATTGTCCCCTGCAGCCAAAGCTTGGGTGAGAACCATTGTCCCTGCAGCTCAAGCATGGGTGAGAACCATTGTCCCTGCAGCTCAAGCTTGGGTGAGAACCATTGTCACCTGCAGCCCAAGCTTGGGTGAGAACCATTGTCCCTGCAGCTCAAGCTTGGGTGAGAACCATTGTCCCTGCAGCCCACGCTTGGGTGAGAACCATTGTCCCCTTCAGCCCAATCTTGGGTGAGAACCATTGTCCCTGCAGCTCAAGCTTGGGTGAGAACCATTGTCCCCTGCAGCTAAAGCTTGGTTGAGAGCCATTGTCCCTGCAGCCCAAGCTTGGATGAGAGCCATTGTCCCCTGCAGCTCCACCTTGGTTGAGAGCCATTGTCCCTGCAGCCCAAACTTGGTTGAGAACCATTGTCCCCTGCAGCCCAAGCTTGGGTGAGAACCATTGTCCCTGCCCCAAGCTTGGGTGAAAACCATTGTCACCTGCAGCCCAAGCTTGGGTGAGAGGCATTGTCCCCTGCAGCTCAAGCTTGGGTGAGTACCATTGTCCCTACAGCCCAAGCTTGGGTGAGAACCATTGTCCCCTGCAGCCCAAGCTTGGGTGAGAACCATTGTCCCCTGCAGCCCAAGCTTGGGTGAGTGACATTGTCCCCTTGAGCTAAAGCTTGGTTGAGAGACATTGTTCCTGTAGCCCAAGCTTGGGTGAGAACAATTGTACCCTGCAGCACAAGCTTGGTTGAGAGCCATTGTCCCTGCAGCCCAAGCTTGGGTGAGAGCCATTGTCCCTGCACCCCAAGCTTCGGTGAGAACCATTGTCCCCTGCAGCCCAACTTGGGTGAGAACCATTGTCCCCTGCAGCCCAAGATAGGGTGAGAGCCATTGTCCCCTGCAGCTCAAGCTTGGGTGAGTACCATTGTACATGCGGCCCAAGCTTGGGTGAGAACCATTGTCCCATGCAGCCCAAGCTTGGGTGTGAATCATTGTCCCCTGCACCCCAAGCTTGGGTGAGATCCATTGTCCCCTGCAGCTAAAGCTTGGTTGAGAACCATTGTCCCTGGAGCCCATGCTTGGGTGAGAACCATTGTCCTCTGCAGCCCAAGCCTTGGTGAGAACCATTTTCCCTGCACCCCAAGCTTGGGTGAGAACCATTGTCTCATGCAGCCCAAAATTGGTTGAGAACCATTGTCCCCTGCAGCCCAAGCTTGGGTGAGAACCATTGTCCCCTGTAGCCCAAGCTTGGTTGAGTGCCATTCTCCCTGCAGCCCAACTTGGGTGAGAGCCATTGTCCCCTGCAGCGCAAGATAGGGTGAGAACCATTGTCCCCTGCAGCCCAAGNTTGAGTGCCATTCTCCCTGCAGCCCAACTTGGGTGAGAGCCATTGTCCCCTGCAGCGCAAGATAGGGTGAGAACCATTGTCCCCTGCAGCCCAAGCTTGGGTGAGAACCATTGTCCCCTGCATCACTTGCTTGAATGTTTGCCATTGTCCCCTGAAGCCAAATCTTGGGTCAGAAATATTGTCCCCTGCAGCCCAAACTTGGGTGAGAGCCATTGTCCCTGCAGCTCAAACTTGTGTGAGAGACATCGTCCCCTCAAGCACAAGCTTGGGTGAGAACCATTGTCCCTGCAGCTCAAGCTTTGGTGAGAACCATTGTCCCCTGCAGACCAAGCTTGGTTGAGACCCATTGTCCCTGCAGCCCAAGGTTGGGTGAGAACCATTATCCCCTGCAGCCCAAGCCTGGGTGAGAGCCATTGTCCCCTACAGCTAAAATTTGGTTGAGAGCCATTGTCCCTGCAGCCCAAGCTTGAGTGTGAACCATTGTCCCCGGCAGCCCAAGGTTAGTTGAGAGCCATTGTACCTGCAGCCCATGCTTGGGTGAGAGCCATTGTCCCCTGGATCTCCAGCTTGGTTGAGACCAATTGTCCTTGCAACCCAAACTTGGTTGAGAACCATTGACTCCTGCAGCCCAAGCTTCGGTGAGAACCATTGTCCCTGCAGCCCAAGCTTGGGTGAGAACTATTGTCCCTGCAGCCCAAGCTTGGGTAAGAACCACTGTACCCTGCATCCCAAACTTGTGTAAGAGTCATTGTCCCTGCAGCTCAAACTTGGGTGAGCGCAATTTTCCCCTGAAGCACAAGCTTGGGTGAGAACCATTGTCCCTGCAGCTCAACCTTGGGAGAGAACCATTGTCCCCGACAGCCCAAGCTTGGGTGAGAACCATTGTCCCATGCAGCCTAAGCTTGGTTGAGAGTCATTGTCCCCTGCAGCTAAAGCTTGGTTGAGAGCCATTGTCCCTGCAGCCCAAGCTTCGGTGAGAACCATTGTCCCCTGCAGCCCAAGCATTGTTGAGAGCCATTGTACCTGCAGCCCAAGATTGGGTGAGAACTATTGTCCCTGCCGCCCAAGGTTGGAAGAGAACCATTGTCCCCAGCAGCCCACGCCTGGGTGAGAACCCTTTTCCCCTGCAGCCCAAGCTTGGGTGAGAACCATTGTCCCCTGAAGCCCATTCTTGAGTGTGAGCCATTGTCCCTGCAGCCCAAGCTTGGGTGAGAACCTTTGTCCATGCAGCTCAAGCTTGGGTGAGAGCCATTGTCCCCTGAAGCCTAAGCTTGGGTGAGAACCATTGTCCCTGCATCTCAAGCTTTGGTGAGAACCATTGTCCCCTGCAGCCCAAGCTTGGGTGAGAGCCATTGTCCCCTGCAGCTAAAGCTTGGTTGAGAGCCATTGTCCCTGCAGCCAAAGCTTCAGTGAGAATCATTGTCCTCTGCAGCCCAAGCTTGGTTGAGAGCCATTGTACCTGCAGCCCAAGCGTGGGTAAGAACTATTGTCCCTGCAGCCCAAGGTTGTGTGAGAATCATTGTCCCCTGCAGCCCAAGCTTGGATTAGAGCCATTGTTCCTGCAGCCCAAACTTGGGTGAGAACCATTGTCCCCTGCAGCTCAAGGTAGGGGGATAACCATTGTCCCGTGCAGTCCTAGCTTGGGTGAGAACCATTGTCTCCTGGAGCCCAAGCTTGGGGGAGAACCATTGTCCCTGCAGCCCA
>NC_034603.1:584031-585211 GCF_900095145.1 Mus pahari | reverse complement strand
GAACCATTGTCCCCTGCAGCCCAAGGTTGGTTGAGAGCCATTGTACCTGCAGCCCCAACTTGGGTTAGAGCCATTGACCCCTGCAGCTCCAGCTTGGTTGAGACCAATAGTCGCTTCAGCCCAAGCTTGGGTGAGAACCATTGTCCCCTGCAGCCCAAGCTTGGGGGAGAACCATTGTACCTGCAGCCCAAGCTTGGTTTAGAACCACTGTACCCTGCAACTCAAGCTTGGGTGAGAGCCATTGTCCCTGCAGCTCCAATTGTGTGAGAGCCATTGTTCCCTGGAGAATAAGCTTGGGTGAGAACCATTGTCCCCTGCAGCCCAAGCTTGGGTGAGAACCATTGTCCCTGCACCCCTGCTTCGGTGAGTACCATTGTCTCATGCAGCCTAAGCTTGGGTGGGAACCATTGTCCCATGACACCCAAGCTTGGGTGAGAACCATTGTCCATGCAGCTCAATCTTGGGTGAGAACCATTGTACCTGCATCCCAAGGTTGGCTGAGAGCCATTGTCCCCTCCAGCTCAAGCTAGGGTGAGTACCATTATCACCTGCAGATGAAGCTTGTGTGAGAACCATTATCCCCTGAAGCCCATTCTTGAGTGAGAGCCATTGTCCCTGCAGCCCAAGCTTGGGTGAGAAACTTTGTCCATGCAGCTCAAGCTTGGGTGAGAGCCATTGTCCCCTGAAGCCTAAGCTTGGGAGAGAACCATTGTCCCTGCATCTCAAGCTTTGGTGAGAACCATTGTCCCCTGCAGCCCAAGCTTGGGTGAGAGCCATTGTCCCCTGCAGCCCAAGCTTGGTTGAGAGCCATTGTACCTACAGCCCAAGCGTGGGTAAGAACTATTGTCCCTGCAGCCCAAGGTTGGGTGAGAACCAATGTCACATGCAGCCCAAGCTTGTTTGAGAGCCATTGTCCTTGCAGCCCAAGCTTGGATGAGAGCCATTGTCCCCTGCAGCTCCAGCTTGGTTTAGAGCCATTGTTCCAGGAGCCCAAACTTGGGTGAGAACCATTGTCCCCTGCAGCTCAAGGTAGGGGGATAACCATTGTCCCCTGCAGTCCTAGCTTGGGTGAGAACCATTGTCCCCTGGAGCCCAAGCTTGGGGGAGAACCATTGTCCCTGCAGCCCAGGCTTGGTTGAGAGCCATTGTCCCTGCAGCCCAAGTTTGGGTGAGAGCCATT
>NC_034603.1:561826-584020 GCF_900095145.1 Mus pahari | reverse complement strand
GCCCAAGCTTGGGTGAGAACCATTGTCCCTGCATCTCAAGCTTGGGTGAGAACCATTGTCCCTGCAGCCCAAGATTTTGTGAGAGCCATTGTCTCCTGCACCTCAAGCTAGGGGGACAACCATTGTCCCCTGCAGCCAAAGCTTGGGTGAGAACCATTGTCCCCTGCAGCCCAAGCTTGGGTGAGAACCATTGTCCCTGCAGCCCAAGCTTGGGTGAGAACCATTGTCCCTGCAGCTCAAGCTTGGGTGAGAGCCATTGTCCCCTGCAGCCCAAGCTTGGGTGATAACCATTGTCCCCTGCAGGCCAAGCTTAGGTAAGAACCACTTTCCCCTGCAGCCCAAGCTTGGGTGAGAGCCATTGTCCCCTGCAGCTCATCCTTGGTTGAGAACCATTGTCTTTGCAGCTCAAGCTTGGGTGAGAACCATTGTCCCTGCAGCCCAAGCTTGGGTGAGTGCCATTGTCCCCTGCAGCTCAATCTTTGGTGAGAGCCATTTTCCCTGTAGCTCAAGCTTGGGTGATATCCATTGTCACCAGCAGCCCAAGCTTGAGTGAGAATCATTGTCCCCTATAGCCCAAGCTTAAGTGAGAACCATTGTCCCTGCTGCTCAAGCTTGGGTGAGAGCCATTGTCCCGTGCAGCTGAACCTTTGGTTATAGCCATTGTCCCCTGCATCTCCAGCTTGGGTGAGTGCCATTGTCCCCTGCAGCTCAACCTTGGGTGAGAACCATTGTCCCCTGGAGCCCAAGCTTGGGTGAGAGCCATTGTCCCCTGCAGCTCAAGCTTGGTTGAGAACCATTATCCCCTGCAGCCCAAGCTTTGGTGAGAGCCATTGTCCCCTGCAGCCCAAGCCTGGGTGAGTACCATTGTCCCCTGCAGCCCATGCTTGGGTGAGAGCTATTGTCCCTGCAGCTCAAGGTTGGGTGGATACCCTTGTCCCTGCATAGCTAAGGACAAGGCCTGAGGAACCCAAGGCTTGTATTTCTTTTCCTTTTCTATTTCTAATACATTCATTATTGACCTAGGGTAGTGTGGGGTGGGGCAAGAAGGTTACTGGTTGTGTGTGTGGCAGTCAGAAGATAGTTGGAGATACTGGTTATCCTCCTACTCTGTGGGTCCCAGTGATTGAATTTCGGTCATCAAACCTGGTGGCAAACACCATCACTCACTGACTCAAAAGGTTTTGTCTCTCAGGTGATGCTGGCCTTGTATGTGGGAATGATCGTGCAAACCTGAGAGTCCTATTTATAGTGGAGTACACTGCTGACAGCTTGTCTGGCTTGCTGGATATGGGGTTTGAAGGTTCTATGGCTCTTGGGAGAGACCCCAGTGTCTCACATGTGCTAAGCATGCACTCTACAGCTGAGCCATGCCTAGCCCAGAGCTAACAAGGTTTAACCCAGTTGATTGTTTCTGCACTGAAGGAATGTTTGCCTCCTACCTTTACCACAAATGCCCTCAGTGAGGACTTTGCTGCCTGCTAAGAACTTGGCAAGATGCTCCTGCCAACTTTAAAAGCAAGCTGGCTCTGCCCTCAGCAGAGATGGAAGTGACCTCAGAGGTGGGGTCTGTTTTCCCCTCCAGGGTGCAGTACCTTATCAGTCCTCTGGAGTTAACTGCTATCCCAAACTTGGGCCCCATCACATTGATCTGAATTCTGAAGCCTGAAAAGCAACAGAAAAGTGTAAACTAGCCACATGCTTGCCATAAAAGGTGACCAGGGCATGGGTGCTTGTCTTTACCTCCTATTAGAATTTTCTTTCTTTTGAAGGCTGAGTAGTATTCCATTTTGTGTGTATATTACATTCTGAAAAGCCTGGCTAATTTTTAGCCAAAATAAATTTTTTAGCTAAAAATAAAATCACCTAAGACACATCTCAGAACATGCATCATAAACCATGTGCTGGAGACCTCTGACCTGCTCTCTAAGGTCATGTGGTGTGAACAGAGCTCCTCTGAGCAGGTGCTGGCCTACAAGTGTTATCAATGGTGAAAATGGCTAAAGCCAAGAGTTAATACAAGGTGATCACCTGGACAATAGCCCAACAGAGCTAGAGCAAGCTTGGGACTGTGCCAGCCTGCTGGGTCTTCCATGTGTTCATACTGTTTTATAGCCCTGCCCCACCCCACCCCTGTGTGCTCACCGTGTACTGTTGAGGCTTGGTACTATCTCTGGGATAACCTGCGCATGTCTGGCCTTGCCCTGGGCTCCTTCCCCACAGCAGCTTAAGCCATTGCAGACTTGCCCAGAAAACTTGGTGGAAGTCCATGAAGCTGTTCTCATGGTCTATGAAGCTAACAGACATGTATTTATAGCCTGTGAATTATTAATAGGATTTTACTGGTTTCTGTTCTAAGTATAGATCTCTCCATAAATGCTTGGGAGTGGGTGGGAAAAGCACGAGGAACATTATTGGGTGAAACCCCATGAAGGGACCGTTGTGCAGTGTTGCCCCAATTCACCTTGTTAATTAAGTCTATGCTGAGAACATGTGGTTTGTTGTAAAATGTGTCCTTTGACACACAGGACTCAGAACCACTTCTTTGGCCTTTGCCCCTGCCTCCCCACACTGTCCCCAAGAAGATGTGTATACAGTTGACAGTGGTAACATGGCCCTTTATCCACAGAGCCTGACAGGCCTAGGAGACAGGCTGGACCACACAGGGTGCTATTTGCCCACCACAGCCAGCTCTAGAAGCCAGCTGTCTGCTTCCTTTGTGCCCAAGCCTTAGAACTCACTATTTCACTGAGATGTAAGGCCTCCCCATCCCTCTGGGCAGAAGAGGTAGCACATGGCTGTCTCAACCTGCAGCCACATTAAAGCTGTTGCATGTCAGGCTGGGCACCACAGAGTGGAGGAGAGACATGTGATGAGAGGCTCCGAGGCCAGCAGAGGAACCCCTGTTCTCTGTTTGCCTTCTGAGTACCAGGAAAGTGAGACTGTTCCCCCCTGACAACAGAGCCAGCTCCAGGCCAGCTCAAATCATATGAGGTGTCAGAGCTGGGAATGGGGATTCTGCCAGCTTTAAGGCCTGGCTAGAGCCCAGGGCTGACCTGTTGCACCTAAATCATCACAGGAGAGAGGGGTGGTTATTGACAGGACAAAGAGGAGGTAGAGAGTCAGCTAAGCAGGACCTCATCTATGCAAGTTTTTGAGGGGAGCTGTCAGAACAGAACAGGGAGGCATGTGGTGACCAGTGGCTATGTCAAAGGTGGATTGGGGTGGGCAGTCTGACTGTGAGACATGACTGAGAGCCATAGCTACAGAGTCAACACTCAGCCTGCACCCATGGGCTGAGGTCTGGTGCTGTTCTAGTGGAGGGAAGGGACGGGCAGAGTGGGCTGGGTTAGACTAGGCATAGGCAGTGGGTAGGATGGGATGGGGCAGGAGCCGATGGGGTTGGGTGAGATGGCAGGGGGTACACAGGTGTACACAGAACACACACCACAGAGATGCCAGAACCACTGACAGGTGGAGAGTCAGGGTCGAACCATCATGGTCAGCACTGCTACACAACCTTCACTCAGCTTTTTAAGCTCTGTCATTGCTCACAGCTGCTAGAACAATGGGTATTAATCAGTGACTCATTTGACCATCTCAATACCCCAAAGATCAGGACAGCATCTGTCCCCATTTTACAAAGTTGTTCACCCAATTTGACAATGCCAGGAGGCCCCTGGAGCCTAACTCAAGAAACTCCTGTTTCCCTCAGGAAGCCAATGTAGATTCCTAAAGGGAAGGAGAGAGGACAGAGCCGGATGTAGAGGCATCCACCTCAGCTTGCCTGAGGGGTGGGGTGGAGGGGCCTCTTCACTGGCAATGTCACAGGAGGTAATGGCTGCCTGTGCGGATGATGGAGAATACCCCCTGGCTTATGTCCCAGGTGGAATTTGCAGTTAGCAGGTGACCTTTTAACCTCTCCAAGCCTCTGTTCCTGACTTGTGGAATGGACAGTGGACATTAAACCTACAGAATGGAGAGGCCATGCCAGCTGAGTGATGGTTGAGCATCCAGTCACCAAACAGCAGGTGCTGCAAGACTGCTGAGTCCCCAGCCTGGGCGGAGCCAGGCAGAGCTAGGCAGCAGTGCCCTCCCTCACAGGTTATATCAGTTCCTATCTCAGAAGTCACTGGTCCTCTCTAAACCTTAGACTCTCCTATAGAGGTGTATTTGAGGTTTACAGACTGTAAGCAGAAGCTATTGGTGTTAATTTTGCTAAGGGAAGCAAAATGGCAAAAGTAAGGAGCATGGCATTTTGGCCTCAGAGGGATCTGTGCTCCAAGTCACAGCTCCCTGGCACAGCAGATGATCAGCCTTAGGTGAGTGCTGCACCTCTCTGTTTCCTCCTGCTTATGAAGCAGGTGATGGAGAGATACCTGTGCGGATTCCACAGCCCGGGCCACAGTGTGAAGGGGTGGTTATTCCTGTGACTGCCTGTGGTGTTCCCACAGCGGGACCAGGCCCTGGTCTGACCTCATTTGCCATCACTTTGTGCTGTGTCCCCAGCTGAGTAGCCTGAAAGATGTCTTTGTGGGGCTGCCACCCAGACTCAGTGAAGAGTCAGTCATTCATGTCCCTCTATAAACAGGTCCAAGGTAGTGAGAATCACCCACTCTCTGGTGGCCGTGGAGGGGTGGCCATGCCAGAGGTCATTTGGAAGGTGCCAGCCTGGTTTGAAGGAAGCAACACAACCCAGGGACAGAATGTCTACAGAAGACCTTAGCCAGGCAGGGAGTCCTGTGGATACTGAAGCCAGAGGGTGTGCCAGACATTACCTGATCTGGGTCGAAGCTGGTCCCTCTTGGCCCTCACCTCTGCAGGGGTAACCCTGTAATACCCAGGTACTTCACATACCCACTCAGATTCAAGGGGCATCCCAGAGAGATTCAGTTCAGAATGACATCATAAGCCTCCATCACAGAGAGGTAGGAGACACAGGTGGAATTGGAAGCCATGCCTGGTCTCCTTAGTGTTCGTTCCTGCAGCCTGTTGAGAAGGCACCCTAACTGCCTGGGACCCAGCCCCAGAGCTTCCTCTCCTTTTACCCTACCCTCACTTAAAAGTATACATAAGCCGCATGATGGATTTATTTTGTTTTAGATTTACTTATTTTTATGTAATGTATATGGATGTTTTAACTGTGTGTCTGTCTGATGATTGGTGAGGCCAGAATGGGGTGATGGATACCCTGGGACTAGAGTTACAAATGCTTGTAAGCTGCCATGTGGATGCTGGGAAATGAACGTGGGTCCTCTGGAAGAGCAGCTAGTGCACTTGAACTCTGAACTGTCTCTGGGATCACTCTCACCAGTGGGAGTTAAAGGAAGCCATTCTCAGGAGGGAGCTGGGTGTGGAGCAGCCTCCCATGAGGACAGAGGAAGGGCTGTTGGCCTGGCCAGGGGACCCAGCAAAGACCCAAGGCAGTGCCTCACCCCCTTAATTATCCCCCCAACTCATGCTCCCTGGGCTCTGCAGCAAAGACCCTCATAGCACTAACGGTCACCACTGCCCGTGGATGGTTCACGCTCAAAATCGGCATAGTGTAACAAAACCACTTCCACCATGAAAGAGAGGTGTCCTTACTGGGGTCTCCTTAAGCAAACAGCTTGTTTCTTATTAGGGCAATTGAGATGGAAGAGGAAACTCCAGAAACATGTGGACACTTGAAAGGCAAGTGACTGGATGGTTATAGAGACAAGAACAGGCAGGTGTCTGTCCCAGAGGAAAGGGAGGAGAGTGAAAACGAGACAGAAAGTGGGAGCCAGGGGAAAAAATCTGGGCCATGGGGGTGGGGTGGGGGTGGGGTGGGGGGAGCTTTGTGAAGAGAGACAGCTACAAGACAGAATCAGACACAGCCGTCTGAAAGAAACTCTTTAGATGTTCATTATGTATACCACAGTGCTGCCCCAGCTTCTCAATTCTATTTGTGGGTGATGGGATGATGTATGAGTGCTTAGGGGGAGCCGAGTCCCATCAGACCCTCCTGCCATGTGCTATTCTGGGTGCTCTGTGCCCACAAAAATTCTGCCAGGCAAGTGCCGTTTTCCAGGAAAGGACAGAGAATGAATCCATCGCTCAGTGCTCATGTGGCCGGGTGGTGCTTACAGCAACGCTGCAACCAGAACCCAGGCAATCCTGACTAGACCTAGACAAAAGAACCCTGCTCAGGCCACAGGAGTACATGTTGGAGGGCCCTGTTCTGCATGCATTCACCTGAACCCTGTACCTGGACCCCAGATACCCACAAGACCTCAGATTCTCAGCTTAAGCAGAGCCATAGTGGCCCAGATAGAACTTGTAGAAAGGAGACACCTTTAACCCCGGCATGCTCAGGAAGCATAGGCAGGTAGATCTTTGTGAATTTGAGGCCAGACTGGACTATGTATATGTCTGAAACAACTGATTTTTTTTGAGAAGATGCTGAAACCTTGTTCATCTCCCATGGAAATCACACCAATATTCAGGACAGCCACAGCTGTTCTGAGAAATCCTGTATTTTTTTTTAAAAAAATACAAACAAAAAACAAAATCATAGACACAAGAACCCTTAGCTTTAGCCACCTCATCAGAGGGCTGTAGCCAGTATGGCTTGAACAACAGGAATTTAGTTTATCAATGTCATGATATGCTTTGAATGTGAAATGCCCCTCATTGGTGAGTTTGAACACTTGGGCCCTGGGTAATGGTGCTGTTGGGGACAACTGTGGAACCTTTAGGAGGTGAAGCTTCATTGGAGGTAGGACGTCACTGGGGGAGGGCCTTAAGGCATTATAGTAAGCCTCATTCCTGGTCCCTCTACTTCCTGAGTGTGGATACATTGCGACCAGCCAGCTGCCTGCTCCCTCCACCCGCCTTGCCTGCCTGTTGCTATGTCTTCTCTCTGATTGGAAGGCATCCTCTGCTTCTGGTAGCCAAAATAAACCCCCTCTTTCTTACTTAGCTCTTATCGGAGACTGTCTCAGCAACAAACGAGTAACTAAGAAGCAGGAAGACTGTTAGAAGTCCAAGTTCAGGGCATGAAGATGGTCAGGTTCAGGGGGAACTTCTTAGCTGGTAGACAGCCGCTTGGCAGTGAACGCACCTTATAGAGATGACAGGCATGTCTTCTGAGCAGACAACTCCTGCTATAGATCAAAGCGCTACCCTGTGGCGGCCTCCATTTTTAGTTCCTTCATAAAAGCAGTTTCCAGATACAGTCCCATGGCGGCCTAGGCTCACAACAGGAATTTCAAAAGGACACAGACTTTCATTTGTGACACTTGCCAAGCCAAACAGAAGTATAGGTGTGAAGGATTCATGTTTAATCGCTACACTGGTCGAATGACCCTGGAGTCATAGCTGAGGCCAGAAACTGCCTGGTAGGGTCACTGAACGTGAAACAAAGGAACCAACTTTAGAGGTTAGATGTGGGGCCTCAAGAACCTGTGGAGAGCCTGCGAAATGGCTTGCTACCATGTCTTCAGAGCTGTGCACTGCCAAGAGTCGCTGCTACCTGATGGTGTAGAAGAAACAACAGTAACAAAAAGATGGCTCAATTACATGTTATTTATTAAACAGGACTAAAGGCTCTCCTGAGTTTTGAAAACAATTTAAAGCAAAATAATAGTGTTTTAATGGAAGAGGTGACTCACCCTGAGGTGACTTAGAAGAAAAAGATGTGGCCAGGTTCCTGTGCCAAGATATTGGTATGATTTCCATGGGAAATAAACAAGGCTTTAGCATCTTCTCAAAAAATCAATTGTTTCAGACATATTCTTTTTTTTTTTTTTGGTTTTTGCTTGTTCATTTGAGGCAGGGTCCAGGTTGGTGCAGAATTTATATCCCTCCAGCCCTGTCTCCTGAGCCCTCAGACTATAGGTGCGCAGCACTATACTGTGAAATCCAAGGGAAACTCATTGCCCAAAGGCAGCTGGCAGTAAATCACAATGGTTGGATCCACGGGAAATGGACTGCCACCGTGTCACCTTAGCTTGCAGTTAGAGGAACCTGGTGGGCACAGTCTACAGTGAATTGTCCAAGTCTGTATACTGTCAGTGGTAGATCTAGAGTTGCAGCCAGGGACTGTCTGACCACAAAGCCCAAAGTTGCATTCACACTGGAATCTGTCTGTAGGGAGAAGAGGGTGCCATGGTCTGCTAACAGCAGCCTCTCTGAGACTAGCTCTCACTGTGGGCTTGGAAATGCAGGAATCTCACTCAGCCATCAGAGGGTATTTCCTAACCACTTTGAATGCATGAAAGGGAGCATGTGACCACAACAAGCGACTTTCCCATGGGCCTGTTCATCTCAGAAACAGCTTAAGAACACAAGATCCCAGAATGCAGTATCCCTGTGGCCTTGTGTGTGGTTGTATGGGGAGGAACTCCTGGTCGGATGTGTCGTAGTATGATGCCAGGAAGCAGAAAGTTCAATCTTCCTTCTGGTAACAAACGCTGTGGGAGGATGTGGACTCCATTGCCAGGGGCTGCAAGGCTTGCAGGTCTCTCACTGAACCCAAAACATCCCAGCAAGCCATCTCTGGTACCAAAGGGACAGTGGGTCACTTCAGTGCCTGCCAGGCTTCTCAAGAGACCAGACAGACTTTGACTTCGGCAGCATTTTAGTGAATGGCCAGCATTCTTCATAAAAATAACTTTTGTGCTCTGGAGCCAGATCTTGTTTTTTCCAAATTGCATCTGCCTCTGGTTGAAGAGCCCCACCTAGGAGTTTTCCTCTCATCATTCAGTGGAAAAATTCTGGTGGCTTAGCCCCGGAGCTGAGACCCATTCATACACCCAAGGGCCCTATTTCTCCTGACCGGGTGGTATTGAGACCTAGGCACTTGGCCTATCACTGGCCAGTCTTTCAAAGGACACAATAAAGGAACACGCCCAGGAAAGACTATTTTCTTGTGGTTTTGTAACTGACATTTTTTTTTTTTTGAACAGTTTGTTTGGAGAAAAAGTGAAATCTTTTCCATTATTGTTTGGGTGACTCACCAGTACACCATTCAAGATTCCAGCCCATTTTAGTCAGAATTCCTGACTCTATTGAGACAGCCTGGGGCACGGAAATTGGCAGTTGCCTCCCTAGATCAGAGAAGCAGACTCCTCAGGATCAGGATTTGTAAAACTTCTCCCTTGGCTTTGTACTGCACTACCATTATTTTAAATGATTTTTGTTTGTTTGGCTAGTTTGTGTCCTATGTAGACCAGTCTGGTCTTGATCTCACTATTTAGCCCAGGCTAGCCTTAAAGTCTTCATCTTCCTGCCTCCACTTCCCAAGTGTTGCAATTACAGACATATACAAGGTCATGCCTACCTGATTTGCACTTGTCATTTTGATTTCCTGGTATTATCTTTTGATAAAAAGGTGTTGGGTTTGTTTGTTTTGCTTTTTGTTTTGTTTTGGCTTGTTTTATTAAGGTTGTCTTCATTTTGTTTTTTTGTACTTTTGCCGCAGCTTAATTCAGAGTCACAAACACACATTTACATCTGTCTATGCTAGGATTTTATAGCTTTAGCTCACCATCCTTCCCCATACCCCAGGTTTCTCTGCCTTTGTTTCCTTTTGAATTATTCTTTATATGTGGCTTGAGGTAAGGACCCAGTTCTATTCTTTCACATGTGGATAGCCAGCTGTCCTAACAGTATTTGTCATAAAGATGATTATGCATTGAACTGGCCTGCCATCCTTGCTTGAGTGCCAGTGGTTGCAATGGTAAGTGCCTGTTTTTGGAGTCTCATGTCTGACCCCATTGATCTATCTTTTTATCCTTATGAATGTCACACTGTCATGACTGCAATAAAAACATTTCTTTTTCAATCAGGGAGAACAAGTGTTCCAACATTGTTCTTCCTCAAGATTATTTTTGACTGAGTGAGGTTTCTGGAGATTCCATAGAAACTGTAGATCAGCTTGTCACATTCTGCCCAAGACCCCTTGGCATTTTGCTAAGAGTGTGTCCCACTTGTGGTGAGGTTTCAGGAGCGTTTGCAGCTGTAGGGCTTTATAAGAGCAATTGCAGCCAAGCACCATAAACATTATCATCCCCAGCTCTGGAGGCCAGAAGTCCCAGGTCACCATGTCCTCAGGGCTGGAGGCCTGTTCCATCCTCTTCTGGTAGTTTGCTGGCAGTACGTACAGTTCTCGGTCGGTCGGTTGGTCGGTTGGTCGGTTGGTTGGTTGGTTGGTTGGTTGAGCCAGCATTCTGACCTCTGCCTTCTTTACAGAGGGCTCTTCCTGCAGTTCCGCCTGCCTGTGTCTGATCCCCCCTCTCCCCAGTTACCAGTGAGAGCCTGGCAGTACTTAGCCATCGGCTGAAGACCTCTCTGGGATGACTGTGAGGTGCTTTCCATAAAGATCTCTTTGTTGGGATGACCTACACTGCCAGGTGGTATGAAGGTGTGTCCCTCTATTTTCAATGGTTGGCTATTGTGCAGGCAGATCTAAGTGCTGGCAGAGTGTTTGGTCCTGTTCTCTCAGTAGCCCATTATAAGCCTTCTATATGTTGGTGCTTGTCCTTCCTCTCCTGACCAAGATGATTCTCTGGAATTATCATATTAAAAAGCAAGCTGCATGCTGCAGGTCATGCAGCCCAAAGAGATGACCACATGTTGTCCAGCTGTTGATTGGTTCAGACTGAAATGTGTCTTTTTACAAAATAAAGAGCTAGCAATAAAGGAGGAAGGGAGACAAGGACAGAGCTGATAGCATGCCCATACCGTAAGAACCACGTGGTGACACAGATTGGTGGAGACGGCAGGTTAAGTTAGTAGCTAGCTGAGAGACTGCCCCAGCAAAAGGCCAACAACTTTAAACTATATAGATACCTCCATGTCTCTATGAAACCTCAAGTGGGATCTCTTATTTCACCCAAAACGTCCCATAGTTCTCAGAGCATAAGCCGAAACACTTACGCTGTGTTTCCCTCTGTGCTTTCTCTTTTGGTGGTAGAGTGGGAGCTCTTTGCCTCCCCTTGGTTTACTCTGCTTGCATAGAATGCATTTGGTTTGTAAGCCACTGTCCGATCCTCTAAGCTGGCTAGTTCTCCCAAGTGTTGTAGCTTATCCTGCAGTTTCCCTGTTTCCAGGGAGAACTTTGCTTGTGACTCATCTTTTCCCGTTAGTCTCTTTAGACCTCAGTTCTCTGTGGACTTTCCTTCTTCGTGTGCTACTGGTGCAAATCATCCTGAATGACTTCTAGAATCAAGCCAGGTGAGCATGTTTCAAAACAAATCCCATGCTGTCAGTACAATCTCCTTTCTTTCCATGTTAAACAATATCTGCTCTCCCCCGACCAGTGCAAGAGACCATGTTGGCAATGGCCAACTACAGATAGTAAGTTTAGAAAATAATTCCTGTCTTTGTTAGGGTTTCCATTGTAGTGAAGAGACACCAGGACCAAGGCAACTCTTATAAAGGACAACATTTAATTGGTGCTGGCTTGCTGGTACAACCTTTGCTATCTTTGGAGCATAGCTTCTCTGTGCTCTCAGAAAACACTTCCTAGAAGATTTCACCTCAGTGATGCTGGTCTCTTCTTAATCACCGCTAATTTCCTAGCTCCAGCTAACCAGCATTAATTGTTCCAGTAGTCCTTTATATTTTTGACTCTAAAGCCAGAGCCACATGACTGAAAGTGCTAAGTTCTGCTGTTTGCTGGAGCTGGAACATGGCCTACCTTGTTCTATTAAATTATCACCAGCTTTCTCTTTTCCAACTCCTTCACTGCCTAAGCTTGGCTGTCCTGGAACTTGCTTTGTAAATTGACCTTGTACTCAGATGTCTGCATGCCTGTCTGCTGAGTTCTAAGATTAAAGGGACCTAAGCTTTTCTTACTTGGAGCTTGCTCTGCCTCAGGTTGGCCTTGAACTCAAAGATCTCCCTGACTTTTTCTTCTGGGATTAAAGACATAGCATATATATGGTATACCACCATACATGTGGCTAAGCTTTCCATGCCTACCATGCCTCAAGATCTAGATCAAAAGCCTGTGTCCTCTATTTTTGGATTATAATTCATTCCAGATTAAACATCCAAATGAAAATAATAACCATGTAGTAACACCTAACACGATATAACTATTCCTTGTTCACCTGCAAACACATAAACAATAAGCCTAACTGGGTGAGACCTTGCCCAGGGGTCTCCACTCCCTTAATCTGGTTATCTTCTTGAACACAGGATTCAACTCCATTCTACTTCCTGGTGCTCCTTTATTCTTTGAATCATAAATTTAGTACTTTTCCTTTCAAAACTTGTTACACTTGATCAATATGTTCTTCATGAGACTAAATCAGAGAACAAAATCTCTGCTGGGCTTTTTTTTTTTTTTTTTTTTTTTTTTTTTTTTGAGATCTCCTTTGTCAGTGAAATGAATATAAATCTCTTTACCTTAGCCTCAGGTAGATTCTTCAGAGAAGGGCAAAAAGCAGCCATGTTCTTCACCAAAATACTACAAAAACATTCTCTAGGCCACATCATAATGAAGTTCTGCTCCACTGAAACCTCTTGTGCCAGGTTTGCACAGTTCAAACCACCCTCAGAACCAATTTCTTCCATATTCCTACTAGGATGACTCATTAAGCCCCACTTAAAGCATTCCACTGCTTTCCAATACCCCAAAATCCACATTCCTCCAAACAAAAGCATGGTCAGGCCCATCACAGCAATACTCCACTCCTGGTACCAACTTCTGTCTTAGTTAGGGTTTCCATTGCTGTCAAGAGATACCATGACCAAGGCAACTCTTATAAGGGACAACATTTAATTGGGGCTGGGTTACAGATTCAGAGGTTTAATCCATTATCATCATAGCAGGAAGCATGGCAGCATCCAGGCAGATGTGGTGCTGGGAAGAAGCTGAGAGTTCTACATCTTCATCTGTAGGCAGCAAGGAGTGGACTTCTATGTCACACTGGGCACAGCTTAAGCAAAGTCCTGCCTCCACAGTGACACACTCCCTCCAACAAGGCCATACCTCCTCCAATAAGGCCACACCTTCCAAGCCACTTTCTGGGCTAAGCATATTCAAGCCACCACAATACCTAACTTAACTGCCATAGAATATTGGCCAATTCAGAATCCCATTTTGGAAGAACGTTAATAAATACATCAATAGTTCATGCTGGAAGAGGCCACTGACATCCAAAGTGTGTATGTTGGAACATCATAGGTTATTGTAGTCATGAAGGAGCCCTCAGGAGCCCCACATTCACCAGTGTCCTGTGACATATGGTGAGTGAGCTTCTGCCTTATTTCAACTCTTTCCCTGGTGTGGGTACAACACTTGGCATATAATGGGAACTAAGTCAATGTTTGCGGATTTCAAGTTTATTAAGACAATTATGCTTTTTTAATTTTTTATTTTTTTTAAACCTTAAGATGGGCTTTAACTAGGATGCTGAGAACCAAACTTTTGACGTTTGATTATGGGATGTAGCCTTTAACAGTTGAACTAACTTTCCATCCCATGAGTTATATTTTAATATACATCTAATCCTAATTCATTTAACTTTGGCTAGGAGAGTATGTACACTCCAGGGTCCCCCTTTCCTTGCCTAGGACATTGACATGAGGTTCTACTCAAAGGCAGAAGTAGGGATTTTGATTCCCCATATGTTCTGATGTTCCAGAATCTTAGGATTGAGCATCTTCTACTTCTAGTCAGTTCTCTGTTGTGAAACAGGAAAACAGCCTGAAGCCTGGAAACCCAGGATGTTGGCAAGACTTGGCTGGTACCATTGTTTCTCTCAGTGTTGTATCACTAAGGATGTGTGGCAGCTGGACATCCTTAGAGGACACATGCCTGGTGACTTTTGGTGGCTGAGTGGAAGATTGTGTTCAGTCAGAATGGCCTTTCCAATATGATGGCATTGGGGGACAACCTCCTTATCCACAGGTCCACTTTCCACATTGATTTGACTGAAGTCCAAGATGGGACAGCTGGTCATTTGTGCATGATGCTCAGTCCTGGGTGACATGCCAAGATCTTGAACTCTTACTCTCTAAAAGGAGGGCAGGGCTCATGGTTCAGTGCCTCCACTGCAGAATTACCTGCACACTCACCAGGAGCCATCTCGGTTATCAATTGGTGCTGTTGCAATGTTTAGTTTATTTAATATTGGCCTGAAGTGGTAGATATTAATCTGCTCTAAACTCCCAGGCAGGTATGCATGTGCACTTCTCAGTACCACGCAATGCTCAGGATTCACAAATGAAAGACACCACACACACACACACACACACACACACACACACACACACACACCCTTATTTTTAATATGCCCTAAGCAGCTGGGCCATTCCCAAACTTTTGCATTGCCAATGCCTCCTTCTGATATTCCTGAATTATTACTTACTAAAGTCTATATTTCATCTCTGCTACCCCAGACCCAGCTGGGGGAGTGGCCCCTGGGGTGCACTTCCCCGATTCTTCCATGGCTGGTTCTGTCTTCCACAGCTCTCATGCTTGCATCTTGTTCCTTTCCTGGCATGGTGATTCTCAAAACCTCCTTCTTCCCATGGTGCCTTGCCTGGGAAATCTAAAATCCCACCTCTGTCTCCTTGCCCAGCCATTGACTACAGGCAACTTTATTTACTAATTAGAACCAGGTGGGGGCAGGGACATCAGCAGCTCACATGCAGATGTGGGGATGGTGTAATTTGGGAACCCAATTAACATACTATTAGCAATAAACCACGATGGCCTCAAAGTTTAGGGACAGTGTTGCTGGGGACTCACACTTGTCCCAGAGAAGCTGTAAAAGGCTTCCTTTAAGTGAAAAGTGAAAGTTCTTTACTTAAAGAGAAGGGGATGAAAGAATTAAATTTCAGATCCATGACATAGGTGGCTCATGTTAGTTAATTAAAGGAGAATCCCAGGCCTAGGAAATGCAGAGCAGGCCTGAACAAAGGCTGTTTAGCTCCAGGAACTGGCTGGCCATAAAGATAGCATACCTGGACAGTGCCTTCCTGTCTCCACTTTTCTCTTGGCTTGGGCTGGATTTAAGATTACAGTCTCCCTGACCTGCACGTACTGTTTGCTGATGTTTTAAACTAACCAATTATGTGAAACTGCGCTGGATATGCTCCTACCCCCAATTCTTTTGTATATAAACCCCTAGCCTTTGAGCCTCATGGTCGATGCCTCTATCTCCTGCGTGAGATATGTGTCAGCCAGGAGCTCTGTTATTAAACTACCTCATGTGCTTACATCAAGATGGTCTATTCGTGATTCTTGGGTGCCGCCATCTCGAGACTGGAGTGGGGAGGGCTCCACACGGAGGTCTTTCAGGGAGAATCCAAGTGCTAAGGATGCTAAAATTTATGCTAAGAATGAGTCTTTTACTGTAATCAAGGCAAAGTGATACACAATGCTTTTTCTGTTTCAGATGTCAGAAGGTCATACCCTTAGTGTAGGATAAACACCTACTAGGATTGGAAAGCATCTCATCCAAGCATGTGGTGGATGTGAGGCATAGCATAGCACAAATTACATAAGGCTTGGCAATATCCATTGGGCTGGTGTGTGTGTGTGTGTGTGTGTGTGTGTGTGTGTGTGTGTATGTGTGTATACCCCTTGTATGCTGGATAGTTTTTACTGTCAACTTGACAAAACCCAGTGTTACGTGAGAAGAGGGAACTTGTCCTGTTGCCATGTCTGTGAGAAGTTGTCTCAAAGGATGATTGATGTAGGAGGGTCCAGTCCACTGTGGGTGGCATCACCCTTAGACAGGTGGTCCTGGGCTGTATAAGAAAGTAGGCTGAGGTTGAGCCAGAGAGCAAGCCGGTACACAGTCCTCCTCTATAGTCTCTGCTTGAGTCCCTGCCCCTGACTTCCCCTCGCCATGGATTGTTACCTGGGAGAATAAGATGAAATGTTCCTTAAATTGTTTTTAGTGTTGCAGTCTTTTATAAAAAACAACCACAAGGAAACAAATAACATGAGGACTCCCCACCCCCAGAAGACCAGGATGTCAAGGGGGTGTTCCAGTGCAGATAGGAGGGGACTGCCAACATCTGAAGGCCCAGACCTGAAAACACATAATGTTACTTCTGCAAAGTGCCCTTGGTCATTGCAGCCACCACCCCACCCTGGGGCACATGCCCTCACCTCTAGATAGGAAGGTTGAAAAAATGTTGGAGCCAGCTTCTATCCACCGCACTCTGCATTCCTTGCCTACAGCACCTCTTTTTGCTGACAGCCTGTTCACACACTTGATCAGCTTCCTGAGATTTGAAGGTGACACATGGCTCATCTTGTGCCTCTCCAGGGCATGCAGCTGCTGAGTCTGCTCATGAACCCAAGGAATAACCCCAGAGGCACATGATAGACAAGTCCGAGTAAGTGTCTCATGTGTGTTTTGGCCAGAAGACCTGGCCATCACTGAGGAGGAACATTGCTGGCCTATTAGCAGAGGACTCCCATAGCTGACTCAGATCTATACTCTGTTTCTCTCCAGCATGGCTGACCCTGCCTCTATGTCTGCAGAAAACTGGGGTTCCTCTCCCGCTACACTGTGTCCAGTGTCCAGCACTCATTGATTCCAGTGGGCAAAGTGAGTCTCATGTTGAGCTTACATGGCAAGCTCTCCTGTTTAGAGGGAGAAGAAAAATGGAGGAAGTGAAGGAGAGAGGGAGGGGGAGAAGTGGGAAGCTGGCTGGGAAGGCATGGATAGTCAAGAGTTCTGGACTCTATGGAACCCTGGCAGCAAACAGCAGTTGCAGGTTGCTCAGTAGAAGACTGAAGTGCAGCTGGACATTTAGAATCTGCTTCCTAGACAGTTTGGCTAGAAGGTTCCATTTTACCCAGCAGGGATGGCTACCTTTCCAAAAGTGTGGTGAAAGACGGGGGACTGACCATCCCCTCCACTTCTGGGTCTTTATTCTCAGAAAGACATTTCCTCTTCCCATTTTGTTTTGTCCTTTCTTTGGAACTAGAGAACCATGGTTTATCTCTAAAGCTGGTGTTTCCATTTCTGGCTCATTTTCCCCTTCTCCCTTTACTCCCTACCCCCAGCACCCCTATCTTAGAACAAATGAGTCCAAACCCAGTTGTCCCCCTTCAGGACTAGAACCCCTGAGCGTCCATCTCATGACTCTTCCAAAGACTGTGGTTGTCTGGCCAGGTTGTGCTTGTGTGGAAGTCAGCAAGGCCCCCTGGCTGCTGGACACTCTAGCTGCGGTGGTAGCTTTCTTAGTCCTTGGGATCTGCACATAGAGAAGCAAGCAGGGGGATGCTCTTTTTAACAGATTGGCATTGTTGGCAGTTCGAAAACCACTCTGCGTTTTGGAAGCAGAGTTCACAGCACTGGGAATGGTGTAGCTAGGGGAGCTTTGCAGGGACGGTACCAAACTGTTCTCATCCAAAAAGGAGCATTTGGTTCCAGGCTGATGCTGACTTGAAAGGAAGAGCATTTGCTTCGATTCCTGGCCTGGTTGTTCCTTTCATTGTTTGTGCTTGCATGGGACGAGGCATGGGGACCGGAGAAGTAAACAAGAAGCAGAAGGAGCTGGCAAAGAAGATAGTCCCCTAGATATTCCTAGCTTGAGACCCCTCGTCCACCCCAGAACTATAGGATAGAATAATTTACAGCATAAAAAGACTGTTAATCCCATCGAATGAGAATAAGACCACTACCATGATTTTGAGAGAAATTTGAAACAAGTGTTAATCAAATACTGACCTGTGGGGCGGTGGACTGTGATAGGCAGCCTGGTTTCTGGTTGAGCTAGGTTGGAAACCCCAGTTACTCAGAAGGGGATAACCCTGCAGGGAACTGTAGGCATTTTTTCACACTCCTAGACACAGGCTTCTGACACAAGGCCGCAGCTCTCCATAGGTTTGTGGCCATCAGTCATGTAAGGGCAAGACCCCAAGCCCCTCCAGAGCTAGAGGACGGGACCACAGATCAGGTAGCCTCAAGACAGGTCTCCATTTAATGAGGAACTTAAAGGCCTGGAGGCTTAGCCAATAAACTCCCCTTCCCAGACACTCCTCCCTGCAAAAGGTATTTAACCTCAGGCCTGCCCTGAGAAAGTGGGGTACGGTTTTACTCTCTGCCACTCTCTGCCATGACAATAAATGCCTTAAAGCCATGGACTCTCTCTTCTCATCGGGATCTGCCATGGGGAGCAATGGAGCAGGTATTCGCCTAAAGAGCTGGCTGTTTCATCTCCCACAGGAAGCCTCTCAATGGAGGCCATGGCCTTCACCAAGCCAAACTGTCCCCAGCCGGAGCCCTCCTATCTTTTCCCTAGATCCAGCCCGTGGGCCCCCACTCCTTTCTCAGCTCTTCCGCAGCTTCCAGCGGCGCCCAGGTGTCTGAGAGCCTGAGAACCCTGCAGCTTCAGCCTCTGTGCAGGCCTGGGGATCGGGGATCCCCAGCAGGCTCAGGCTGTCCCTGGGACTTCAGACTGTGCTCTCCCACCCCTAGGGTGTCCAGCAGCTTCACATAGCCCCATCCCCTGTCTGGCGCTGGCATGGGGTAAGTGCAGTCAAAACTCCCTCCATGAGCGACCTGAGCCCCAAGCGGACACTGGACACTCTAACCCCACACTGACCAGAATGATAGACTCTGGCTAGGTCCATTCTTGGTTTCCCAAAAAATGGTGACAGGTCACATTTTGCAGAAGCTTATAAAAGCAAACCCATAGGGCTGCGTATTTCCCACCAGGTCCAACCGGGGCAAGTGTACATCCTGACGTATTTCCTGCCTCCCTTCCCCCCACCCCTTGTCCCCTCCTACATGTGATCAAGCACACCTGGTACAGTTGAGCCAAACGAACTTGTTTAGGGCATGGAAACATCTATTTGAACAATAGCCTCCAGCATGCTTCTTAGGAAGAATCTGTCCTTGGGCAAGGGGCTTGCAGGTAAGAGGAATTTAGTTTTATGGATCTCTTAGGCACAGTAATTAAAACTTAAAACATAACTTTGGCTCTAACTGTGAGTAATTACAGACCCTCAGGAAACATTGCTTCATTTGACAGCTGTTGCTGCTGGTCACTGAAAGATGATCATTAAGTTGACAAGGACAGAAAGGAAAAGATAGTCATGGGAGGGCAGGAATGAGGGAGCACACAGTGTGAGCAGGGTGAGCTGGGCTGGGCTGCAGGAAGGAGGGGCTAGGCCTGGTGAACTTGGAAATACAACAGTGAAAGAAACATGGGACACACACAGGTGCATGTAACACACACACACATCTCCCAGATCTTGCAGAATGAAATCTTCTACATTAGTGGATTTCAACATTTGAGTTGTTAGACTTTTAAAAATGCTAAACTAAACTTCCAGGGCAGGGTAGGAGGAGGATGGTCCCAGAGCAGGGGCTGACGGCCATTGCTCTGGAAGTACATGCCTTGTATGATCTGTGGCCAAGACCCACAAGCACCACCTCTCCTTCATACTAACTACACCCTGTTCACCCAGTCCAGTCCCTAGCCTGCTCCCTAGCCCCCCCCCCCATCTTTAGCCCTGCCCCCATTCCGCCCTGTCCCCAGTACCTGTCCTGGTAGGAAACAATGCACTTTGGAAATGGAATTTGAAAGAAACCGTGATCCTTTCAATTTTTAAAGCATATATGTATTCCGGGCACTGCTAGTATCTCCTGTGAGCAGCACATTCGTAAAAACAACACCCACCCCAAACCGTTTATTGTCATGTCTTGCTTTTATTTTCAATTACATAATGAAATGTCAAACTATTCTGAAATAAACAGGAACTCCCCACCACAACCTCCCACCTCTTGCCTCTTCTGTAGAAACAATATGTGTTACGGATTACCTCAGAACCTTTGGATCTGTGACGGAAAAGTATGGGGTGGGAGTCTTTACCAAAATGCTTGTTCCATATATATCTTAGTTATGGTTTGCATTGCTGTGAAGAGATACCAAGACCAAGGCAACTCTTATGAAGGGCAATATCGAATTGGTGCTGACTTACAGGTTCAGAGGTTTGGTCCATTATCATCATGGCAGAAAGCATGGCAGCATGCAGGCAGACATGGTACTGGAGGAGCTGAGAGTTCTTGATCCAAAGGTAACTAGGAGACTATCATCTGCAGGCAGACAGGAGGAGGGTCTGTTCCACACTGGGTGGAGCCTGAGCATAGGAGGAGACCTCCAAAGCCAACCCCCACAGTGACACACTTCCTCTAACAAGGCCACATCTCCTAATAGTGTCACTTCCCATGGGTCAAGCGTATTAAAGCCACCACTATGTATGTATGTATGTATGTTTGTATGTATGTATGTTTCTGGAGATTGCTTTTTAAATTTTAACAAAGCATGAGGATCATTACATCTTGATTTCATCTTATCTTCACAATGACCTCCTGGAATATGAGCTATTGTTATCCTTTACTGGTTATGGAGATAAAGAAACCACAGCACAGAGATGTTAAGTGACTTCCTCGAGATCACATAGCAAGTGCATGGCAGTGACACTGGGCTGTGATTCCTGCATCATGATACTGACAACAACAGCCACTGTGGATTTATAACCCAGTTCCTTTTGGAGCTGATGTGGGCTGTGTCCAGATGCCCACTAGTACAGACACCGCTGCCAAGGGGACCTTTGTGAAGGACAAGGAAAGATGCACTTAAGGCAGCCTGGGTATAGGTCCGGTTCCAACCAGTACTGCATCATTTGCTGTCAAGGGGCTGAGATGTTTTCATACCGAGCAGTGTGCTACTGTGACTGTCACCATGTAGAGTGTGTGTTGAGGAGAGAGGTGAGCCTGCTCAGCTGGGAATAGCAGTGGCCCCCTGAGAAGGCAGCTGGGCTCCATCCTGCAGAGACTAGGAGCACAGATGGCTCTTTGTGTGTTCCGAGCCATTTGCACTTCTGTGAACTCTCTGTTTATTTTTTAACTCTTTTCCCAGGAGGGTGTTTATCATCTTGATTGTATGTGCTCTAATATTATGGGATAGCAGGTCTCTGTCAGTTACATTGCTTTGATGATAGTGACCAGCATAGTCAAAGGGTACAGTGCCCTTACATAATTCACGGTGGGCAGGGACATGCAGGATGGCTACAGGTGAGTGGGTGGAGAGGATGCTTGCTCCTGCTGTGCTGATGATCTGCAAGTCTGAGAGCCATGAATTCCCCAGAGCCAATCACATCTCACTGTTATCAAACTACTACTTAGCCACTAAAAAGGAATGTGATGGGCCAGTAAGATGGCTCAATGGGTAGAGGCAGCTGCTACCAATCCCAACTACATGGGTTTGATTCCCAGAGCCCACACAGTGGAAGGCAGTATATTACTATACAGCTTTTAACATTATCCTTTCACTTGACAGAAGCTGTAATACACATCTATTGCACCCTTTTACAGTTTTAAATTTTACATTTATTTATTTAGAGTGCATTTGTGTAACCATGCAGGTACTAAGGCACTCGTGTGTGTGTGTGTGTGTGTGTGTGTGTGTGTGTGTACAGAGGCACCACTTGTGTGGAAGTCAGAAAACAACTTGTAGAATAGCTTTTAACATTATATCCATTTTTTTTCTATTTGACTACTAGAGATAGCCATGGCCAGAGGTCCTGGGGGCACACACACTCTCCTCTCACACTGAGCTGGAGCTAGCTGTGTGAGCTAGGGCATGCTGCTGTCCTAAGATAAGGGGCATCTGTTGGAGACCAGGTTGAGAAAACCCAGGCATTTTTACAGCTTGCAGCTGAGAGACATATAGTTCTTTGTTAAGAGCCAGTCACCCCTTTCCCCTCAAGGCTGTTTCATGGGAATCAACAAGATTCTGTCCCTAAACAAACATTAAGGACTGTTAAAGGAGTTTCCAGCCTTCCGGGGCTGTCCCGAGCTGCCACCGTGAGCTGTGAGGAGGACCGGGGCTTCGAGATAAGCCACCCGGTGTTCCAGAGCAGTGACACCAAGGCCCTGAGATAAATCACTGAAAGTTTCAAACTTGCAGTTAACTTTCCCCATTTGTCCTTCACGCTGCCTCTTTTGATCACTCCCTAACCCCTCTCTGTATGCTATAAAACTTGAGCCTTTTCCCTCATTAAACAGACTATGACAAAAGCAGATGCATGGTTCCCTTCTTTTTCTCTCATTCCCATTTCACTTTAGGTTTGTGATCCCCCTTGAGGACCATGGAATAACTTGTCCTGCAGGACGGGAGAGGTGGCGCCCTGAACCTGGAGCTCGAGGTACGGCTCCTTGCCGGAAGGACGGAGATTGGAGAAAA
>NC_034603.1:545660-561486 GCF_900095145.1 Mus pahari | reverse complement strand
TTCCCCTTGATCACGGGAAAAAGACTTCCTCCATAGTAGAGTAGTAAAAATTCATAGAGGGAGCGTTCTCACCACTCGTGAGAAAAAGTCTTCCTCCGTAGTGAAGTGGATTTGTCTCCGCCCTAAAGAAATGCGTCATAAACTATCTAAAGAGGCTGTTTTCATTAGAGATTTGAAGGCCTCTCTCAGAGAAAGTGTAAAAAAGAAGGATTTAATAATTTTTTTTATTTTTATAGATCAGACATGTCCCTGGTTTATCATTGATGGGGCAGAGATTCACCGTAAAAAATGGCAAAGGGTGGGTCGAGAATTAAATGAAAGACTGGCTAGACATGGCCCCAGTGCTGTCCCTACAACTGTTCTCTCATATTGGAGGCTGGTTCGTGATTTAATAGAAAGTGCAGCAGAAGATTTTGACAAAAGGCAGCTTTTGTCAGTTGCAGAATATTGTTTCCACCCTCTTTCTCGGGATGCCTCAGAGGCATAACTTACTCCCAAGAAACAGGGTCCTTCGCAGCCGTCTTCAATAATTATAGACATGCCAGAGCCACAGCCAGCTCCTCTTTATCCTCCTCTCCCAGAGGACTCCCTTCCTAACCAGATTCCATTAATTAATCCAGTCTTTGCAAGACCTGCACCCAAAGCTTTAGACCCTGAGGATGCAGAAGAGGAGGCAGTTCCTTATCGTAAGCCTGACTGGCTGCCACTTGCCTTGGTGCTGCCCTTACAAGGGCTCCCTCCCTACCAGTCAAATGTTTGTGCGCCCACTTTCTTGCATTCAGTTTTGCCTGCAGCCACTCTAATGGAGGCCAGAGACAAACTTTCATTTCAGGTCGTGGAGCTACAGGAAGTGTTATACCTCCAAAGGCAGTTTACCCAGCTTTCAGCTGAACTTGTCTCGCTAAATGAATCCCTAAAAGAGATGGTTCTTGCCCCTCCCACCGCTTTCTTGGGCAGCCTTAAAGGGAAGGTGTCCGCAGCATCCTCAGGATGCGTTAAAGAGAAAGCCTCTAGGGGGCCCAGACCCAAAGCATTGGCTTTCCCCTCAGTCTCTTAATGCAGACAGCCAGCTCAGTCCCTAGCCTCTGCAGAGCCACCCCAGGAAGTGCAGGGGTGGATCTGTGCGCCTCTGCCAGTTCAGTACTGACCCCCGAGGATGGCGTCCAGGTCATTTCCACTGGGGTTTTGGGACCTCCCCTACCTCATACGTATTTTCTAATTATGGGGCATGCCTCCACCACATTGAAGGGACTTATAGTCCATCCCTCTTTAGTGGACAATGATTATACAGGAGAAATTAAGATTCTGGCCAGTGCCTCTGAAGGCCCAATATCAATCTTGCAAGGGCAACGCTTGGCACAGGCTCTGCCTCTACCTCTAGATACCTCCCACCCAGCGAAAGGTGCATGGCGTGGTTCTTCTCAACCAGGCTCCTCAGACCTATACTGGGTCCAGGCAATGTCCTATGCTCAGCCTTAAGATAAATGGCAAGAGCTTTGAAGGCATTTTAGATTCAGGTGCTGACTCTACTGTAATTTCGCAGAGTGCCTGGACTTCTGCTTGGCCTTTACAAGCCACTCTGACCCATCTGCAAGGAATTGGACAATCAAAAAAAATACTCTCCAGAGCTCACAGTTGCTGACTTGGGAAGATAGTGAGGGAAATTCAGGCTCTATTCAGCCCTTCCTTGTTCCTGGCCTACCTGTTAATCTTTGGGGAAGAGATATTCTCTCTCAAATGAAAGTTTTTATGTGTAGTCCCAATGAAGTTGTTGCTCAACAAATGCTCTCCCAGGGGTATCTCCCTGGACAGGGATTAGGCAAAAATGGGCAAGGGAGGCCTATGCCAATAGCTGCTTCCCCCAAAATGGATCGTGCAGGCTTAGGTTATAATTCCCATTTTTCATGAGGACCATTGCTCCCCCTGCAAGCCAGGCAGATAAGATTACCTGGAAGGATGATTCCCCTGTCTGGATTGACCAATGGTCCCTCCTTGCTAAAAAATTGTCTGCAGCCATAGAGTTAGTGCAGGAAGAGTTGGCAGCAGGACATATAGAACCCTCTACCTCGCCTTGGAACACCCCAATATTTGTTATTCAAAAACAAAATGGCAAATGGCGATTACTGTAGGATCTCAGAGCAGTTAATAAGACCATGGTTCCCATGGGAGTCTTACAACCTGGTATTCCCTCTCCAGTGGCTATTCCCAAAGGATATGCCAAATTAATCATTGACTTAAAAGATTGCTTCTTTTCTATTCCCCTCCACCCTGAAGATTGTAAACGCTTCGCATTTAGCCTTCCTGTAGTTAACTGTGCCCTCTCCTTGATTTCAGTGGAGAGTTCTCCCTCAAGGCATGGATGGCTAATAGTCCCATGCTTTGCCAGAAGTATGTGGCTCAGGTTGTTGATCCCTTCAGGAGATCCTACCCTGATTATCACATAATTCATTACATGGATAACATCGTTGTCTCTGGGCCTGATAAAAATCAGCTATATTGTGTTTGTCTAAAATTTATTAATGCTCTCCAGAGCCAGGGACTTCAAGTCTCTCCAAAGAAAATTCAGATTCACCCTCCTCACTTGTTTTTGGGCTTTGAATTGTTTCCTATTAGGATTCTCTCACAAAAGTTTCATTTAAGGAGAGATTCATTACAGACTCTTAATGATTTTCAACGCTTGCTAGGAGATATAAACTGATTCCGCCCCTATTTGAAACTTACAACAGGAGAAATAAAGCCTTTGTTTGATATTTTGCGTGGAGACTCAGATCTGTCCTCCCCACGCATGCTGACTCGGGAAGCACAAGTATTTCTGGCCAAGGTCGAACAAGCTATAAATGAACAAAGTATTGGGTTTTTCTCTCCAGATCTACCACTCCAGTTTCTTGTTTTCCCTACACTCTTTTCTCCCACAGACCTCCTATGGAAAGTTAAACCTCTGTTCTGGGTACATTTGCCAGCTTCTCCTTCTAAAGTATTGCCCACATATCCTCAGTTGGTTGCACATATTCTGTGCCTTGGCAGGGAAGCTGCTCTTAGGCTTTTTGGTAAAGATCCTGACATTATTGTCCTTCCTTACCATACATCTCAGGTCCAATGGTTAATTCAACACAGTGATGATTGGGCAGTTAATTGCACCTCCTTTCAAGGTGTGATTGACAATCATTACTTTGCTGACGAATTGGTGCAATTCCTACACAGGACACCTGTGGTTTTTCCAAAGAGAACAAAGTCAACCCCAATTGCTGGAGCTACTTTAGTTTTTACAGACTGCTCCTCCATGGGCACTGCAGCTTTTAGTATCAATGGTAAGATCTCATGCTTTGTAACAGGCTTCTCCTCAGTGCAGCTTGTGGAGCTAGCAGCTATTGTTAGAGTATTTGAACTCTTGCCTGAAACTCCTTTTAATTTGTATACAGACAGTGCCTATGTGGCTACCTCTGTTCCCCTTCTGGAAACAGTTCCATATATCCATCCCTCTACTAATGCCTCTCCGTTGTTTGCTAAGCTTCAGAAATTTATTCTTGTTCGTAATTTACCTTTTTAAATATCCGTATACGTGCTCACTCTCGTCTGCTTGGGCCATTAACTGAAGACAACAATGAAGTTGATCAGGCAACCCAGATTGTGGCTTCTGCCCTGTCTACCACTCCTCTTGCAGCTGCTCAACAGGCTCACGACCTGCATCACCTCAATGCTCATACCCTGAGACTTAAATATTCCATCACTCGTGAACAGGCATGAAAATTGTCTGGCAGTGCAAGGGCACTGGAACCCCTCCTCATCATGGGACCTTATCACAGTCAAAAGCAAAGGGGGCCGAGATGATGAAAAAAATGGCCTCAATTCCCCCACTGGGAAAAACTGTTCCTCCTCTAATCTGGATACCATGGGCTGGTGTGATCCCCTCGTGATTGAGTTCACAGAGGCTGGGAAAAGATATGAATTGATTAACAAACAAACTCCCACCTGGGGTTTGTGCCTATGTAAGTATCATAAAGATTTTGGGTTGATAATCAAACTACAGTTAATTAAGACCATCCCTAACCTTAGAGGAAGTGCCATAGGACCAAATCCCATACACCATCCTGTCGTCCCTAATATACCCATCGTTCATAAGGTAGCTGTTCCTCCTCGGAGTGGCACTCCTGCCCCTGTAGCTCTCTTTCAGCCTACTTTGCCTGCTGGACCTCTCACTTCAGCAGAACTACTTTTAGACATAGTAAATGCTTCAGTCGCTGCCATACATGCAGCCAATACTACCCAATATGAGGAATGTTGGGTATGTTTTTCCCCTCAACCTCCTTTCTATAAAGGAGTAGAAGTATTTGGATCAGTTATTACAATCAATGATGTCCATGATCTTGGCTGGCATCCTGAGGCTAGCGCAGGACTCACACTGAGTCAGGTTTCAGGTATGGGCTTGTGTCTTTTGGGGCCCTCCATGCTACCCCCACAGGCCTTGCTAGAGGTTTGCAATCAGACCATTATTGTAAAGGCCACTTTTCAATATCTTGAAACACCTAGTGGTACTTATTTGGCATGTTCTACTGGGCTTACTACTTATGTGATCACCCAGACATTTTTAGCTAACAGAGATTACTGTGTCCTGGTTCAACTTTTCCCAAAGTTGACGATACATCCTGCAGAAGATTTACTCCAGATCTGGGATAAAGGCACCAACCTGCCCCACTCTAAGAGAAAGCCAATTACTGCAGTAACCTTAGCAGTGATCCTTGGTGTGAGTGCTGCAGGCGAGGGACTGGGAATTGCCTCACTAATCTCCTCCTAACGACAGTCTGCACAGCTTGCCCAGCTTAACCACGCAGTGGACAGAGACATCCGAGAGATACAAAGAGGCCTGAAAAATTTAAAAGATTCCTTACTTTCCCTGTCTGAGGCAGTTTTACAGAAGAGAAGAGGCCTTGATTTGGTATTCCTGCAGTAAGGAAGACTCTGTACAGCCCTCAAAGAGGAATGTTGCTTTTACACTGATAAGACTGGCCTAGTTCAGGATAGTATAGACAAGGTAAGAACTAGCTTGGAGTAAAGAATGCGTAATAGGGAGATGCAAGAATCCTGGTATCAAAATTGGTTTTCTACCTCCCCTTGGCTTTCCACTTTGCTTCCACTGTTCTGGGACCTTTCATGGGCATTCTGCTGCTTTTGTCATTTGGCCCCTGGGTTTTTAACAAATTAATCAGTTTTGTTAAATCTCAGATTGATGCTGCCTTAAAGCCAGTTGCAGTCCACTACCATCGGGTGGACACTTGAGATTCCACCGAAGACCTCTCCTCCACTGATGCAGAGAGAGCAGCTGGTGGCCTTCCGTTCTCCACCCTCGCTGAAGACGCGGAGCCCTCTTGGTTCCATAGGCTGTGGAGATGCCATTACTAGAAGGGTGACTCCCTGGCTCCTAATAGTGGCTGAGGGCCATAAGCTGTGAAGTAACCTAAGACGTGAATATTGAGGTGCCATGAGTCAGGTGCATACCCCTTTTGGCTGCAAGGATGACTCAGTGACAGGAATATTGCGAATCCACTGCAGATTGCATAGCCCAAGACAGGGCCCTTGCCCACCTAGGACCTAGAAAGGCCTAGTTGCTGGATGCTGAACACGGATGCAAGCCTCATGGCCTAAGACAAGGTGCTTCACTGACCCTCTTTTCATAGCCACCCCCCCCCAATTTTTAATAAATTGAAAAGGGGGAGATGTTGGAGACCAGGTTGAGAAAACACAGGCATTTTTTTTACAGCCTGCAACTGAGAGCCATGTAGTTCTTCCAGAGCTGTCTTGAGCTGCCACCATGAGCTGTGAGGAGGACCGGGGCTTTGAGATAAGCCACCCAGCATTCCGGAGCAGTGACGCCAAGGCCCTGAGATAAATCACTGAAAGTTTCAAACTTGCAATTAGCTTCCCCCATTTGTCCTTCACTCTGCCTCTTTTGATCACTCCCTAACCCCTCTCTGTATGCTATAAAACTTGAGCCTTTTCCCTCATTAAATGGACTATGACAAAAGCAGATGCATGGTCCCCTTCTCTTTCTCTCATTCCCATTTCACTTTAGGTTTGTGATCCCCCTTGAGGACCATGGAATAACTTGTCCCGCTGGACGGAAGAGGCATCCAGGCTAAATCATAGGACATTGTGACTCCAGACAATTCCTCATACCTTGTGAGGAAGTTCTAACAGCCCTACACAGAGACCCCTGCAGACAGAAACAGCCACCTGCCCAACCCACTCTTCCCATAAGGCTGCCTGGCTTCTCTCCTTGACTGCACTTCAAGACCTGGATCCAGAGCCTCCTAGTTCCCCAATTCCTGCCTTGGGAATTACAAAAGATAAATATGGCCATTCCAATGGCTAAACAGACACTAGCATGGCTGAATAATGCCTATATGTGACATTTTCACATCCTAACCATTGGGACTCAATAATATGGCCTGCTATGATCAAATGGACTTTGCAAGGATGGTAAAGGGGATGCAGGTGGGGAAAGAGCCTGGATTATCAAGGTAGGCCTGAAGGAGGAGGTGGAGGGCTGGGTGGCTGTGGAGGACAGAACCATGTGATGGGGCAGTTTGATGATGGCAGAGACGGTGATGGGACATGTGTCACAGAAAACCTCTAGAGACCTACAGCAGTCAGGAAGTGGGATTTTTGTCAGAACAGCTGCAGCTCATCTAGGAATACCTGGGGATTGTGAGGGGGAATTTGTGACACAAAGCTGTTGGGACTTTGCCACCATGGCCATAAAGAACAACCAAAAGTTTTCATGTATCCTGGCCAGTAGGCGGCTCCCATCTGAGTCCTGCCCACCACAAATCAGAGTCCCTGACAGCACTGAACACTTGACAGCATGGGACCTAAGACCTCCCAAAGCAGAGCCAGGACAGGGATATGCACTCACAGGTCTGCTACCATAGCAACAGGGTCCCAAAGGGCAGCCTGTGTGTCTGGTACTACAACACTTCAAGTGAAATGACATGACACAAGAATGTCATAGTGCCAGGTCTTTGAGACATCTGATTGTGACTCCTGGTGGACAGTAGATGTCTAAGTCTTCTATGACTCCAGCTGTCAGCTTTCTTTAGAAGCCCCTTGGGACCATTCAAGGCTAAGATGCCTATCCTCGGGGGACAGACGTCCACAGAATCTGTCCTCCAGAGAACCATCTGTTCTCAGGAAGTGAAGTGCAGTATCCCACACAGTGTGATGCACAGGACAAGGGACTGGGATGTGAAGGTCACTTCTCTGCATCTTTATAGTCTATCTTCTGACACTCAGGACCAGAAGGTGCAGCTCCTGGGGCTATGCTGTGCTGCACCTGAGGATGCAGCTGTGCTTACTCAGTGGATTAGAGGGCCTGGGATGAGAGCCAGGGCTGCTTCAGGGACTCATGTACCTGTGAGGTACTCTGTATCAGCTTCCCTCCTTGTATGGATTCCTCCTGGCAGCTTCACCATCCATGGGTGGGAAATATTCCATATTCAGAATAAAATGTGCCTGGCCCCGGATGCGCACACTGTCTATTCTCCCTGTCACCCCTCCCTCCATGCAGCCTCAGAAGTTCCTCAGTGTTCACATATCAGGAAGCACTCTAAACCGCCCAGAAGTGACCTACAGTTTCTATACAAATAGCCTCTTCTGTAAGGGACTGGAGTATTTGCATTGAGAATTAACAGGGCTGTGGCCTGGAACCAACCCCCTCAGGTACCAAACGACTGTTCTTTTCTAAACCTTCATTCCCAGGTTCCTGGTAACCACTCTGTAGTTCAGTAGCTCACTCACCTCCAAGGACCCAGTCAACACTCTACTGGGCTAGTCTTGGAGAATGCTGACCACTCCAGCCACCCCAACCACAGGCCACGTGGGGGACTTGATGGCTTGGGATGTATGGTGGTTTGAATATGTTTGGCCCATGGGAAGTGGCACTATCAGGAGGTGTGGCCCCTTTGAGGAAGTATGTCACTGTGGGGGTGGGCTTTGAGGTCTCCTGGTGCTCAGGCTCTGTCCAGTGTGGGAGAGAACCTCCTCCTGGCTGCCTTCGGAACAAGATGTAGACATCTTGGATCCTCTAGCACCGTGCCATGCTTCCTTCCATGAAGATATTGGACTGAACCTATGAATCTGTAAGCCAGTCCCAATGAAGTGCTTTCCTTTATACGAGTTGCCTTGGTCATGGTGTCTCTACACAGCAATAAAACGAAGACAGGTAGTCTCACTCCACTTAGCTCTGTGTGCTTTGTCCTGTTCCTGACCAGTGCCCTAGCCTGAGAAGTCTCTGAGGGCAGCATCAGCAACTCCCTCTCTGTGTCTTCAGGGCTGAGAAGCAGACCCAGATCTTATGCTTCTCACCAAGGACAGTAGAGATTTGTTTTGGTTTCCTGCTGGGGAGCTTGAGCCCGTGAAGTCTGGAGACAGTTCACATTTCCCCATGGAGGTTATTTCCTTTAGAGTTGTCCCTGGCAGGGTTGGTGGAGGACTTGCACTGGAGAGCATTGAAGGCCTATAGCCAGGTAGGAAATGCGGAGGAAGCTGAGAGGCGGCCTTCTCAGGGATACACCGTCTAAGGGCTGTTTCTGAGCAAAGAGGAAAAACCCTGGCATTTTGGCATCCTGCAGGACAGATCCACAACCAGCCAATGAACAAACCCAAAAGCTCATGAGCTGCTGTGGTTGGACCTTGACACAGTCCAGGAGTTAGAAATGCCATCTACAGTTCCACAGTGCTGGGAGGTGGTTAGGTCCCCGGGCTGTGCCTTCATCCCAGGAGTGGATTAGAAAAAGTATCCATAATGCCACAGTGCTGGGGTCAGGGCTTATGAGGAGACAAAGTCCCCAGGCTGTGCCATTAGAATGGCTTCAGGGCTTTACTTCAGACCTGGGTTCATTATCTTCACAGAGTTGGGTTATTATAAAAGCAGGTTTGTAAGACTGGGATTTAGCTTGTGGTAAAGCAAGACCCTGGGGATTGTGTTCGGCAATGTTTTAGGTATTTGCTTTCTATTGCTGTGAAGAGACACTGTGATGAAGGCAACTTATTAAAAAAAAACAAAACAATTTCACTGGGGGATTGCTTACAGTTTCAGAGGGTGAGTCCATGACCATCATGGTGGGGAGCACAGCGGCAGGCAGGCAGGCCGGCATGGTGCTGGAGCAGTAGCTGAGAGCTTACATGTTGAGACAACCACCACAAGGCAGATGGAGGGGGAGGGAGGGAGGAGGAGGAAGGGGAAGGGAGAGGGAGAGGGAGAGGGAGAGGGAGAGGGAGAGGGAGAGGGAGAGGGAGAGGGAGAGGGAGATGGAAACGGCAGCGGCTTTTAAAACCTCTAAGCCCACCCCTTAATGATACACCATCTCCAACAAGGCCACACCTCCCAATCCTTCCCAAACAGTTTCACCAACTCGAGACCAAACAGTCAAATTTGAGCCCATGGGGTTCATTCTCATGAAAAACATCAGAAGCACATTAATTAATTAATTAATTAATTAATAATGAATAATAAAATATAGATTTGTCCTGCTCATTCATATTCAGTCTCATTTGGTCTCACATTCCCTCTCTCCTCCCTCCTTCCCCCTCCTCCGTCTAGAGGGAAAGAGTGTGGGAATGATAGAGCAATTGTGAAGGGTACTAGTGGGGTTTTTTTGTTTTTTGTTTTTTAAATTTGGTTGGTTGGTTCGATTTCTCAAGACAGGGTTTCTCTGTGTAGCCCTGGCTGTCCTGGAACTCGCTTTGTAGAACAGGCTGGCCTTGAACTCAGCAATCTGCCTACCTCTGCCTCCCATGTGCTGGGATTAAAGGCGTGCACCACCACTGTCCCACTGTATTAGTGGTTTTAAAGGCAGCTGTATAAGAGACACTGCTCTTCTGCTAATTCCCACTGAACTTGAAGTAATGTCAGAATAAAGAATTTTGAGAAACTCTCTTCTTTGCTGGTTGAATCACATTGGGTAGAATGTAAATCGACTTAAGTCATAGGATGTTTAATGGTCATTAGTTGGTCTACATACGATTATGATTATTGTACTTACAGTTATTGATACTGTTGCTATTCTGAGTAGTTCTTTAGCTTCAGGGTAGGGCGCACCCGTTTAATTCTCAGCCCCCCACCCCCAACTCTGGATGCCACCCTGGGCTGCTTTGGGCCCTGCAGGGAGCACTTGAGTTCCCCCAGAGGCTTTCCACAGTGTGCCTCTTTGTCCACAAGAGGGCGCACGCAGCCACTACAGTCCACAGCACCCAGCCAGGCTCCAGCCACTGAGTGCATCAGGGAAAGCAAAGCTGTGACACCCCTCGCCCCCTTTCTCCTGTGTAGCTGTCTCAAGCCTGGGACTGGTATGAACAAAATCTAGTAATTGTGCTGACTGTGAAAGTCCCTTGTATCCCGGCCCACACGGAAGGTGGTGGTGCGGGTCCCTAGAAGAGGCTCTGAGCAGTTACTAGCCAGATTTGCTTCACAATGTCTTATGTGCAGCCTTCCAGGGTCTCAAAAGTAACATGAAGAGTTTAAAATAGAGATTTCTTTAAAATTGGGAGAACTCATACACAATCCAGATTCTTGTATGTTTGGAGGAAATGAGACTTGCCTCGTAGGCATCCAGCTTTCCCATTAAGATCTACAGTGCTGCTGAATTCTCCCAACCTGCCAACCAGTCAGTTCCTTTAACCACAGTTTCTGGTCAACTGATATTTTAAAGAAAAGGCCATGAACATTCTAGCTTGTTTTAATGAGCTGTCACCAGCCACATCTACATTAAACCCTGACACTGGGTGAGGAGAGACCCTTGAGGTCAAGTGGGGCTGTGTGGTCCGGTCCTGTCACTCAGGATTTCTGCGTTTTCTTCTCCATGTTTGTAAAGCAGGGGTATCAATGTGAGGGTGCCTTCAATTGCACACAAAAGTCACTTGATGGTCATTTTGGCACAGATTGAGGTTGCCACCCGGTCTCATTCCCAGGGCCTAGGCTGAATCCTGAGAGTGCATATTTTGTTTGTTTTGCTTTCTGTTTTTTTGTTTTTTCTTTGAGACCAGGTCTTGGACTTGCTATGCTGCGTTGAAATTCTTCATCCTTCTGTTTCAGCCTGTTGAGCACGGGGGGTATGGGTGTATATGGGGGTTATGATTATGTGTGTTTTCAACAAGTGCACAGGTAGTGGTTGACCTGGCCAGGGGCAGGGTGTGAGTGTGTGTGTGTGTGTGTGTGTGTGTGTGTGTGTGTGTGTGTGTGTTTGAGAGAGAGAGAGAGAGAGAGAGAGAGAGAGAGAGAGAGAGAGAGAGAGAGAGAGAGAGAGAGAGAGAGAGGAGGCTTTGAAAATGGCTGGTCTGCATTACTCACAATCTACCATCCCAAAGCCTGCCCACCTTGCTTCTTTCTGAAAGTGCTATTGTCAAGGATTTCTCTATGCGGCATTGGAAACCCCGTAAGCAAGGCTTCTTGTGAATTCAGTTAACAGTAAGACCTAAGCATCAGAAGCAAAGCGGTTGGGGGTCTCTGGCTCAGGAGCTGTCTGGCCCTCTCTAAAAGCCTACAGAGGCTGTGTGAGCAAGTGGGTCCCTTTCTCTTGTTTTCAAGTCACCCAAACTGGTCTTGCGCTAACTATGTAGCTGAGGATGACCTGATCCTCCAAAGCACTGGAATTACCAGGATGTGCTGTCTTGCTCACCCTAGGAAGTAGTCCCTGGAATTCAGGTTGTCCAGCCATGTGGTAAAAGTCAATCCCCAGCCCCAGGTCTGTTTCCCTCTGGGGGTGCTGGGTTTCCCGCTCTACTTTCCCCAGGAGGCAGTGCTTGTCCAGTCTTTGGCCTAGGAGCAGTCCTGTCTACGAAAGGCCGAGCCCACAGTGATCCAACAGCAGAAGGCAGGGCATGTGACAGATGTCACAGGAGAGGCAGACAAGTCCTAAGGAGGGAAGGAGAGAAGGGCACAGGACCATAGACGAGTCATGGGGTTGAGGGTGGGGGCTGTAGGGGTTAGGGCATCTGGGGGAGTCAAGGGTGTTTCCAGAAGGCAGAGGAGGGGCAAGGGAGGTATGCTGGTCCTGGTGCGGGCAGGGGACCCACAACTAGAACCACAGTAGTCTGGCCCTGAATGCCAGGATTAGCAGAGGAAAATGTTCTAAGATCAGCTCACATTATTCCCAAGTATAAATGCACTACGATTGTTACAGGCCTGATCCTAGATCCCCAGGGACTCATGGCCATTCCCAGGCACTGTTGCACCATGAGGTATACCCAAATGGCTTAGGGATAGCTGCTCCTCACAGGATGTGAGGACAAAACTGGGGTGTCACAGATGAGACAGAGGTCCTTCACAGTGTGAGGCACAGGGGCAAGTTCCCACCAGAGCATAAGGTGTCTGAAGACTGAATTAGAACCGGGCCTTCCTGATACTTAGGAGGGAGCATCTGTCAGAAAGCAAGCCCTTAGGGCTTAGTGCTTGTTGGCTTGCTTTGAACCTATAAGAAGACTGAGTTTCCCGCTGAAAGACTACATTTCCCAGCTTCCCTTGCAGACTACAGAAGTTGTTTCCTGTCATCTCATTTAGCCATCCACACTACGCAGGTGTGAGAATAAACATGGTCCAGCCTGAGGTCAGACCAAGCCTCTCTTTCTTTTTGACCTCTATCTCCCTGTAGCTGACTTTTAATAATCTAACAGAGACTCAGCTCTTCCTTTATTGCTGCCCTAGTCCGGCATTTACAAGGCCAGAGCTGACAGCTGGTAGGGGAAAACGGTGGTGTGCTAAGGACACACTCAGAGATAGCCCTTCAAGCTGCACTTTGGGTGCTGGGCTAAGGCTGCTGGGTGGGGAAGGGCTGCGTCTGTCAGCTGTCAAGTCAGGGTTGATTTGCAGGGGGTGAAAAGAATGATTTGAAGTTGATCCTGGTGCTGGGTGCTCTGTCCGTTAATTCGCCGGAGGCTGCAGAATCAAACACTTCGAATGAGTGAGCTACATGGCATGAATTTTCGGGCATAAAGAAGCTCTTAAAATAGCTGCGTAGCTGTGGCCCAGGGTGATGACTGCCACTGCCACTTAACACCGAGGGCTGGAAGGAGTTCCCACATCACGAGGAATTACTATCCTTGAAGCCTCACATCTTTCCAAAAGGCACCCGGAGGCACACGGAGGTGGCTGACTTAACCAGACTCATCTGGCTGGGACTGAATTCTGGTGTAAGGCCCACAACATTGTGCCATTTCATGTGGACATCTGGACAAGAATATGCCCTTGCTCAGCCATAGATAGGAGCCAGATGCGTCTGCTTTCATCATTATAACAAAACCCATGGGATGCCCAGCTTATAAAGAAATAGGAAGGCTGGCAAGCTGGCTCCACAGGTAAAAGCTCTTGTGCAAGCCGGACACCCTGATCTCCACCCGAGGAGCCCCTAAGCTCCACCGAGGAGCCCACAGAATAAGCTGAATGTAGCCACTCTCATCTGAAACTGTAGTAAGATGGGAGGCATAGGTCGGAGACTCTGTGGCAAGCACATGCGCAGTGAAGAAACAAGAGAGACTCGGCCTCAGAAAAAACGTGGAGCCTGAGAACTAACTCCTGAAGAGTTGTCCTCTGACCTCCCACATGTGCTCTGTAGCTGATGTGTTACCCAGTTCACAAACATACACACGCATATAAATAAATTTTAAATATGTTTTGCTCGCAGCCTTTCAGGCAACAGACCATGATCAGCTGGCCTGACCAGGCAGCACACTGGGAAACACACTTTACCACAGCTGTGGGAAGCATGTGGTAGCCAGCACCGCGAAGTATCACCCCACAAAGGGAGGAACATCCCTAGTGACCTATGGCCCTCTGTCTAGGCTCTCACTTCCCAGCCGCACCACTATCCCGACCTGGATTTCCATTCAAGGGACTCTGGCATTCAAGACCTAAATGCCATCAGATTGCCTTTCCTGAGGCACCAGATTACTCAGCAAGGAGCGGGGAGCCCCAGGGCAGGCTTCTCCAAGGATGCTCTCGGCTCTGTCCTGCTGACTCTTCTTTCTCTTCCAGAATTCAGTTGTCAGCTAATCTACTTCTGCCCTCTGCCCTCTGCCCTCTGCCCTCTGCCCTCTGCCCTCTGCCCTCTGCCCTCTGCCCTCTGCCCTCTGCTCTCTGCCCTCTGCTAAGGCTACTGTGAGACCAGAGTTCCTCTTGCTGGTTGGAGAAGATTCTGGTCAGCTGCAGTTCCTCTGCTGCCGTTTTTAAGTCACGAGATAGTCCGTAGTGATTTCTGAGGAGTTTGGTTGTTATTTGTTCTTGTTTGTTTTTTCCCTGTAATACCCTCTGTGAGCTGTGGCCTCCAGAGCTGAATGCCTAGGGGACATTTCTCTGTACTTACAAGACCCATTGGTCTCCCACTGTCTTAGGGTTTTGTTGCTGTGAAGAAACACCATGACCAAGGCAACTCTTATAAAGGAAAACATTTCATTGGGATGGCTTACAGTTTCAGAATGGCAGGAAGCATGGTAGCATGCAGGCCAACATGGGATGGAGGAGCCAAAAGTTCTACAAATTGGTCCCTAGGCAGCAAGGAGACTACAGTGTTTCGCACTGGGCAGAGCTTGAGTCTTTAAGTCCTCAAAGCCCTGCCTCCACAGTGACACACTTCCTCAGAGACCACACTTCCTTCAGTAAGGCCACACCTCCTAATAGTGCCACTCCCTATGGGCCAAGCATTCAAACACAAGTGTCTATGGGGGCCATACTGATTCTAACCACCATACCCACCCTCTTTGTGAACTTCTAGACATCATCATCCTTCCTCACTGGGCTTCCTTCACAGAACTAGGAGATGAGCTCTCTCTCCGCCCCTTTTCTTCTCCCTAAGGAACCCAGGGGATCCCCAAACATCTTGTTCTACAGGGCAAGCAAGAAAACAGAAAGGCTATAGCTGTCAAAGCAGAACAAAGTGCTGGAGTTTGGTCCCCAAGGTGCCATGCTGAGGCACTGGGACCTCTGACAGTGTAGTGAACGACATCAGGCCATGGGGCTCCATTTCCATCTGTATTCCTCTGAGTGGGACTCAGCCTTCAGTACTGAACCAGCTGTCACAAGATGGAGCTGTTATATGCAGCAAGGCTGTCCACAGCTTGGGTCCTGCACACACTGGGTTCCCACTCCACTTCTCTACTCTGGTGTGGTGCACCAAGAAGCCCTCACTAGTAGGCCAGCTCATGCCTGATCCTACCAGACACCAGAATCACCAGACAGTAGGTCTCATCACTCCACACAAAGCTTATCCACCGGGATTTGTTACAGTCACACATGACAGACTGAGATGATCACATGAGGGTTGAAAGCCACTGTTACTCCAAGTCCCACTAGCATACACCTCCCCCTGAGCCTGGCTTTGCTCATGCCCCACCCCCCAAGACTCAAATAATCAGTCAATGGAAAACTTTACATTGATCAAAAGGTCAAATCCTCTGGCTCCCCTGGCTAGAGACTATTCTGATTGGCTGATACCCATGAGACCCCAGTAGTCACACACTTGAATGTCACTCTGCATTCAGGCATTGGGTGGCATGGATACTAGCCAGGAATTATTATTTTTTTAAATTATTTTATTATATATTTTCATTTACATTTCAAATGCTATCCCAAATGTCCCCTATACCCTCTCCCCCCCCCCCCCCCCCTGCTCCCCTGCCCACTCACTCCCACTTCTTGGCCCTGGCGTTCCCCTCTATGGGGCATATAAAGTTTGGGAGACCAAGGGGTATCTCTTCCCAATGATGGCTGACTAGGCCATCTTCTGCTACATATGCAGCTAGAGACACGAGCTCTGGGGGTACTGGTTAGTTCATATTGTTGTTC
>NC_034603.1:532295-543661 GCF_900095145.1 Mus pahari | reverse complement strand
GTTTTTGCTATCCTAGGTTTTTTATTATTCCAGATGAATTTGCAAATCGCCCTTTCTAACTCAGTGAAGAATTGGGTTGGAATTTTGATGGGGATTGCATTGAATCTGTAGATTGCTTTCGGCAGGGTGGCCATTTTGTTTGGCTATGTTAATCCTGCCAATCCTTGAGCATGGGAGATCTTTCCATCTTCTGAGATCTTCTTCAATTTCTTTCTTCAGAGACTTGAGGTTCTTGTCATACAGATCTTTCACTTCCGTAGTTAGAGTCTCACCAAGGTATTTTATATTATTTGCGACTATTGTGAAGGGTGTTGTTTAATTTCTTTTTCAGCCCGTTTATCCTTCATGTAGAGGAATAGCCTGGACTTATTGACATCTCCAGATATGTCCCCTCCTGCCTGGTTGCTGGTGTCCTGTTTTCTTTGATAGTGTTATCTGGACCAATGAGTCCTGTCTGCTTTGGGCTTAGAAATGAACATCTTCCCATCACTGTCCTGTCTTCTTGGGAAATTGTCATTACTGAGTGAGAACCTGTGAGACTCTCATCCACTCAATCCAGGCTTGACAGACTCCTTAGCCATAGTTCTACCTTGTCTGGAACAGGGCTACTAGTATGTCCCAGCTGCAGCCCCCTCCGCTGTCCCACACACTATGCTGCTTAGGAGTCTTCTCTGAGGTCCAGCTCTCCTTGTTCTCAGACCTTCATGTGGACTTGTACCATCTCCTCCTGGGTCCTTTCCAACAAATGACCTAATTCCTGTCACTTCTCTCTATAGTGCCATCTCCATATTTCTTTGCGTGAACATCTTCTTTTGGGACCACGGTCCTTACATTGGAGACACTTTGAAAATCAGTGGAACATTTTAAATAGTTTCTGTGATTTGCAAGAAAGCACAGCTATGCAGGGAATAGGCATGGAGGTTTCTTCAGTACTTACTAAATGTGCATTGAATGGTATAGAAGTATAGGTGCATATGCATACGTATAAAAAAACCTGCATGTGTAGTTTGTACCTTAAATGGGTTTTCACAAAGCAAACACAACCATGTCACTAGCATCAGAAGCTCTGGGTATCACTGGGGTCCCTTGCAGCTATATACCCTACTGATGACACTTTCTTTCTAGCAACTTCCCTGGCTCCACAGCAGGAACTAGCCTAGCCTGCTTGGGAGGCCTCTGCAATGGAGCTGCTTTGTACAGGTCTCCTCTCTTCTGTCATGGGTGAGAGTTCTTCCTTGCTGCTTACAGCACTCGACAGACCCACATGGTATCTGCTCTGTAGAGCTGTGTGCTCAGTGCTGGCTTGAACACATTTCTTGACTCACTGAAGAAGACATAGCTGCACTGTGGTATCAGCCATTCTAGAGAGCAGAGTGTGGCCTCCCCTTAGAGTTCTGACCACTCAGGTGTCCACCTGCTCTTCTCTCATAGCCTTCTGCTAAGCTGTTTGCTTTTCATGGTAGTGAGCTATTGGTCCTTGGTGATCCTGGATGTGACTTCTTTGATGATCGCCTGGTTTACAGGTGTTCTCTCTCATTCAATGACAAGTGGCTTTCCTTACGTAAGTCTCATAAAATCTTCTGTTTGCTCAAACAATTTTAAGATAATGAAGTTCATCTGTTTTGCTTTTCAGATTCATAAACTTGTCTAGATCATTTCCACCCATTCCTTTGTGTCCTTCCAAAAGCACTATGATTTTATCTTTTGTGCAGTGATTCACAGCCCATCTCCCGTCTTTCAAATGACCTGCTCAACACCCATGCAGACAAGAGTCCAGTTCGTGGAGCCAGGCTACTTTGAGGCCAACCCAGAGTTTTGACTATAAACACAAAGTGATCTATCTGCACAGTGTATGCGTCTTCTCATACTATAACCCCCGAGTAGATGTAGAGATGACATATTTTCCCTTCATTTGGAATTTACTAAGATTTCAATCTCTGTTTCAGAAAAGAACACATCAACAGCCAGAGCTGATCATGATTCATGAGGAAGGCCTTTACAGGGTCACCTTGGTCTAATCTCAGATGATTCTGTTTCATGTAGAGACAGACATACTTCATTGATCTTGGTTTGAGCCATTACCTCTATGATTTTGATGATAGGTAGTTGATTTGCATATTTTTCTCCTAAAGTTCAAATCATTTGTGGTGACTGATCACTGTAAACACGTCCCATGTGCTCATTTCCAGTGTCCAGGGGCTGGTGATACAGATTATTTGATGGTAAAGTACTTTTAGGTCTGTCTGCTGTTGCAGCTAATCTTCATACTGATTGGTGAGGGAACATGTGTATACACATATATCATTTAGTCGCCTGCATATTGGGTGGCTTGATGTGTTTGTTCTGAGAAGACACTGTTGACCCTGGCAATATGAGCTCTATGAGAGCCCTCAAAGTTTAGAATGTCAGGGTGGCTCTCCCCTAAAGTAGAGCTCTTAGCTCAGCTAATTTTTCCCTCACAGCATTCTTCTATAGGTGACCAGTCTGTGGTACTCCAGTGCAGAGTCCCCTGGCCTCCATCAACACCTGCCTGCCTGACCTCACACAGACTCCTGTACCATGAGTACCTGGGTTGGTTTCATAAATAGAAAGGTCCACAGTCAAAACCAGCTCTGCCCCAATCCCACAGCGTGGCTCTGGGCAGAGCACTCATCCTCAGTGTGCCCAGAGCACACCTTCATGAACTGAGTCCAAGGAATCACACTCAGCTTGAAGTGAGCATCTAGAAGCAACAATAACCCCAGAGGTTTGTCACACAGAGACTGAACCACAGCCTCATGTGCACAGTCTTCTCTGATTCTTGCAGAGAAGGACCCTGCCATAATAATGGAGATACCACAAATACCCCATTTTATAGAGGAGGAAAGTTGAGGCAGGCAGGTGCTAAATGGCAAGTCTGAGAGTCCAACCCAGGCACAGTGTCTCTTGTTAAATAATACTTGTAGGAAACAAATGGGCAGAACAAGAAACACACACACACACACACACACACACACACACACACACACCACCACCACCACCACCACCACCACCACCACCAGCTCTTGGTTCTGCTCAAGGGCGGGTTGTTTGCTTGCTCAGGCTTTCACTTCCCCTGAGTTCCCAAGAACTACTTTACCCCCTTGGCTTATGGCCATCTACAATATGCTACCACGGCCAGCTTAAACAAGATAATTCTAAACTCCCACCAACTGGATTTGGCAGAACTTGTCACAGAGCACTGACAGCAGCAGTGCCCATTTTCATTTACCTGTATAATACACTTTAGGAGAGACTGCTTGTCCTAAAATTCAAGCTGACAGTTTGTCTACAAACCATCCCGTCCTATAACAACAACGCTCAGTGTCAACAGTATCTCCAAGCCCTAGACTGCACATGCTCGGAAACACTCAGGGCAGGCGCCCCTAGACTGCGCATGCTCGGAAACACTAAGGTCAGGAGCCCCTAGACTGCACATGCTTAGAAACACTCATTTCTATAGCGTCTGATCTCCAGATCCTTCAGGACACAGACCAAGGTCAGTACAAACTCTTCTGTGCCAGACAGACTCCACTCCAGCAGGTGTGGTTGCTGTGAGCGCAACAGTTTTGAAAGTAGTTGTGGGCTGGGAGGGCTGCAGATTTGTGTCAGGTGTCACCCCAAGGTAGCCACCCAGCATCTGATATTGGCAAGCCATGATTTAGAAAACAGTGAGATTCTGGGGTTCAGAGCTGCTAGAGCTTCCTGGACCTGGGCTTCAGAATGCCACAGTATGTTAGTGTTACACTTCTCATGAGTCTCAGTCACTACTCTACCATGTTGTGATGGAGTCCGAGCTTGCTTCCATTCCAGCTGGGTGACTTAGACCCTCTCCAATAACACCCCTTAAGAAGTCAATTTCTTGCTTACACACATTTAACTACTTCTTCTTTCCTCTACCTGCATCTACGGTGGTCTGATCATTCCCCACTCCCCAGCCCTGCCTACCCTTTCTTCTGGCCACACTGAGATTCTGGATACTCACCAATCCCCACTCCCTAAGCTAGCAGGCACTCCTAGACCAACACAGAGGGAGCCACCTGCTAAATAGACACGTCAGCTTCCATGGCTTCCTAGAAATACTGCATTGAGAATTCAAATTCTAGTTCAGGGCCTAGAATAGAACAGAATTGGTGATTTAATACAATATTTGATGGAAATTCCCACGGCTTGATGGTGCTCAGAGAGGAAGGATTTTTTTCTCATCACTTAAACAGTATAGTCTAACAAATATTCCCACAGTATGCTGTTGCCTCCCCCTGGGCATTACAGGCCATCTATAGATGCTAAGCACACATGGAAGCTGTGCATCATAGGTTCTATACAAATGTCACATCATTTGAGGGACTGGAGTACCCTGGGATTTTGGTTGCCCTCAGAGCTGGGACAAGGGCATCACTGCCCCACATGTACACTGTGACCCAATGCCCTGGGGCAGGGACACCCATGGGTGGCTGTTCATGTGCACATCTGAAGCTAGTTCCTTCTCGTAGTTTGTTTGGCTCTGGGATGTCTTTCTTCCTAGCAGAACAGCCACCCTCTTCCATCCCCTGGCTCCCTTTAACAAGGAGCAGAGTCTCAGCCCTTCCTTTGTTTACTTTCCCCGTCAACCACCCCAAATTCTTTTTGGAAGTAGGTGGAGCATAAATGAAAAATTCGTAAACAAAATTCTTTCTTTGGTCTTCTATGGATAGCCTCAGTCTCTTCAGGCCACTCCATGCCTCCCAAACTGTAATTATTGGTTGCTTCTTTCAGTGTCCCTCTGAACCGAGAGTCTTTAGTCATTCTAAATTCATTTTGGGCCCTTCTGGACCCAGGAATTAAAGGTGACTTTTCATTCCTGTGAGTTTCAGGCTGCCTGTCTAAGGAAACATTCTAGAGCTGTTTTCCCATATGTGGCAAGGTGGGGCAGTTATACATCTGTGCCAGCACCCTAGACATGGCCATCCAAGGTGACCTGGCAGCCAGAAGCTTCCTTATGAACCCCTCATTCAGACTGATGACCTGTTACTCCTGTACCTCTGACCTCTGAAGGGGTGAGTGACAGACGTTCAGATAAGAGACCTCAGGACTAGAACATAACGGCTGGTTGTAACCCTAACACTACAGGGTTTGCACAGCACCTTGATGCTGTTCTCCCAGAATCCCCAGTGGAACCCACAGTGCGCACAGCGGATGTACCAAGGTAGAAATGGCAAAGTGCTTGAGAAATGTGTCTCTCTGGATACAAATCTGGATATACAGGGAGTCACTATTTAAGAAAACATATGGTATGGCACTGCAGACAGCATGCAATTGCTCCAAAATGTTGTTCTGCACTGAGAGAACTTTTTGGAAAGGATTTGAGATGCACTTCCAGGGCAGCATCCATGGCAGTGGATGATGGGGATTCCTAAAGATTTAACCCAACAGGTGAAACAGCTGTGAGATAATGAGGTAATGGAGCAGGCGCCTGGGCAGTGACAGACCCAGGCCAATAGCTCAGGAATTCATGAACCAAGAGGAGTCTCAAAAACTCAGTACCCTGTAGCCACCAGGTACCAGGTGACTTGGGCTGGGAACAACACTTTGGGGCCCAGGTAGGAAGATCTCTGTGAATTCAAGGTCAATCTGGTCAATATAGTGTGTTGCAGATCAGCTAGGTTATATAGTGGATCCCTGTCTCAAAAATAAGATAAGATAAGATATAAAATAATCCCCTCCACTCACCAAGAGCAACCGTGGAGTCTGGTTGAATCTGTTTAAAAGTACTTGATTGAACTATGATTGCACAGTGACCAGAGAGGTTAGGAAGCAATGTCTCTGGGCAACATGACACCAGACAAACTCAAGACCAGAGCTATTAAATTAGAAATAGGCGATTCTCTGATTACAGGAAGTGAGAGATTCGGGGGTGGGGGCAGGGGGATGTTGAAAGAAGTGTCTCTATTCAGCTCAGGCTTACTTTGAATCAGTCTGTCTGTGTTAGCCTCCTGAACGCAGGGATTATAGGACATGCCACCATGCCTGGTTTTAAATGTTGGTATTTAAAATTCTAAAGGAAAATGATTCCCAACCTAAAATTCAATGGATAGCCCAATCATTATTAATGCTTAAGAATAGAATAAAAATAATCCAGACATGCAAATACTAAAAAACAGACAAACAAATGAAAGCATTTAGATGTCTCTCTTTTTCCTAGGAAGTCACTGAAGGTACACACTAGCTTCCTGGGGCTAGTGTAAAGGATATTTGTTCCTCCTTGCCCACAGGGAACATGTCCCAGGACCCAGTGGATGGATGAAAGCACATCTGGTACCAAAGCCTCTCTCATTAGACATTCTGCCTTTCATTCTTGTCCTACACAGCAGCAACCTCCCCATAGGCGTTCTCTCTCTCTCTCTCTCTCTCTCTCTCTCTCTCTCTCTCTCTCTCTCTCTCTCTTTCTCTCTCTCTCTTGAGTAGCTTCTCTTGGCTATCTGAACTGCCAGCTTTGCTGTTTGGCTTTATTAAGTAAGGTAGGGTTACTAAACACAAGCACAGTGCTACAGTGTTGCACCAAAGAATCACTTTCAAGACCAAATGACTGTAGGGTGGGTAACATATACAGTGTGGACCCACTGGGCACAGGGAGGCCTGATGCACATCTCAAGCAAGACAGAGCAGGATAGCATGTAATTTCACCACATTGCTTGGAACTTAAAATATTATGACTTGCTTATTTCTATAATTTTTCATCTAATGTTCTTCAGACTGTAATTGTCTAAAGGTGCCTAAAACAGAAATGATACTGAGGGCCTGGGGGATTACCATCCCTCAAAATATCAGAAACTTATTCTTTTAGGTAACCCTTGAGGTAAGAAACTGGAAACAGGGAGGCCCCAGGGAGTCTGTGGTGCTGACTCTAGCTGAGACTCCTAGCAGGGGGAGGGGTGTGGCCGGACAGCACTCCCAGTGGAGGGCTTAGAACAGCAACACACTCACAAAACCTTGACCCAAAATGTGTCCTGCCTGCACAATGTGCAGGGACAAAGATGGAGCAGAGATTGAGGGAATGGACAATCAATGACTGGCCCAAATTGAGATCCATCCCATGGGCAAAAACCCAATCTCTGATACTATTAATGATACTCTGTTATGCTTGCAGACAGGATCCTAGAGTAACTGACCTCTGAAAGGGTGCCCTCAGCAACCAATGGAAACAGACTTGTAGACTCACACACAAACATATGGAGCTCTGAGAGTCTTGTGGAAGATCTGGGAGAAGGATTGAGGGATCCGAAAAGGACAAGGACTCCACGGGAAGATTAACAGAGTCAACTTACCTGGACTCTTGGGGGCTCCCAGAGACTGAACCACCAACCAAAGAATGTGCACGGGCTGGACCTAGTCCCCCGTACATATATAGCAAACATGCAACTTGGTTTTCATGTGGGTCCCCCAACAACTGGAGCAGGGGCTGCCCCCTTAACCTGTTGCATGCCCATGGATCCCATTCCCCTAACTGGACCATCTGGTCTAGCCTTGGTGGGAGAGGATGTGCCTAGCCCTGCAGTGACCTGATGTGCAGGGTGAGGTGATATGGGTGGGTGAGGGGGCTCCTCCTTCTCAGAGGAGAAGGAGAAGAGGAATGGAGGGAGGAGCTGTGTGAGGGAGAACTGGGAGAGGGGGGTCTGTGGTTGGAATGCAAAGTGAATAAATAAATTAATAAGAAAAGAAAAGAAAAGAAAAGAAAAGGGAGGGAGGGAGGAGGAGGAGGAGGAGGAGGAGGAGGGGAGAGAGAGAGAGAGAGAGAGAGAGAGAGAGAGAGAGAGAGAGAGAGAGAGAGAGAGAGAGAGGAAACTGGGAATCGTGGCGGTAGTGGAGCCTGAGGCCTCAGGGAAGGAAGGGTCCTTCCTGTTTCTTTCTGCTCCTCTGGGTCTAGATGTTTGTGGTAGCAGAGCCCCAGCCTCTGCCTCCATTCTCACACGGCATCTCCTTCTGTGTCTTTATATTGTTTTCCCTTTTCTTGTGTCCATCAGGATGTTTCTTTCTCCTGATAAGGACTCTGGTCATGTAGGATCAAGGACCCACTCTACAATGCTGTCACTACATCTTAAGTAAGGATACAACTGCAATGATCCAGTTTCAAAATGAACTCACATCATGAGGTTCTGAGAACCACACAAATTCTCAAAAGATAATATTAACCCAGCATGACATAATGGGAGGTGAAGGTCTCAGAGCAATGATGAAGGGTTAGCTTGGGCTCACAACTGTGTACAAGGGTGCGAGTGGGCGGGGGTAGCCAGCCCAGGATGAACAGGTTTGATGCTCTTAGATTCCTTTGAGAGGATGAAATTGGGGCTGGAGAGATGGAGGAGTGGCTAAGAGCACCCGTTCTTGCAGAAGACCAGGGTCAGATCCCAGACATGCCTGTGGTGGCTCACAGCCGCATGGAACCCCAGTTCCAGGGGATCCCTTACCCCTTTCTGATCTCTGCATACACCGGGAACCAACATGGTACACATACATATATGCACTACCTTGCAATACTTATACACATAAAATAAAAAGAAACCGTCTCAGTTTTTAAAAAGAAATCTGTCTTGAGAGTCCAGAAATATTGTTTAAAAAAATGATGTAGCTGAGAGAATTTCAGAGACCAGAACTGAAAAGAGATTTAGGGTTGAATTATGAAACATTGAAACATCTATATAAAAATTGCAATGATTTTTTAAAAAGGCAATTGTTAACTGCAGAAGGAAGAGTGGCTCACAGAACAGAAAGAAATGGTTCTCAGGCAAATGCAGATGCATCTGAGCAGTGGCAGTAAACACTTGCCAGAGGTGGTGGGAGGGGCTAGGGCAGAAACAGAAGTGGGGATGTTGCATCCTTTAGTCCAGAGGCTGGGAAAAGTCTAGAAACCTAAAAGCCAGAAGCAGCCATTAAGCATGTGTAGAGACAGGCAATACATGTTTCAAAAGTTACGTGCTTTCCCTGAAGAAACAGGAAGTGAGAGGAGAGGGAAACTGAGGCATGTGGTTTGTCTTAATGCCTCAGGTGTGCAGACCCTCGATTAGAGAAAAGAAGAGGTAAGGATGAAGGCACAAATGGGGTCAAACCATGAATGCACTGGCGAGACTCGTCAGTGTGAATCGGCCTACCCACTGTGTACTGAGCCATGAGTATATTTTACAGGTTATTTTCTGATAAAAAAAAAAAACAAAAAAAAACAGGGTCAGCAATTCTTGATCTAGCATCTCAGCCTGGAGTAATCTTGCTGTCCCTTGCTACCCCTGTGCCCCAGGGGACATCTGATAATGTCTGGAATGATTATTCATCATCATACATCAGGGTAAGGGTGCCACTGGTGGCTTGTGTGTAAGGACCAGGGATGTCTGTGGTGCTGCCTGCTGAGGAGACCAACTTTAACAGGTCACACTAAAGAAAGGAAGGGAAGCAGCCAGATCTAGATGCTGTGTGGTTTTGAAATTACCACAGATCTTTCAAGGCTCTTGCCTTTGAGAATCCACTTTTTCCTCCCTGTAAATGTGGCTTGGGTTTAGAAGCTCCCTCCTGAGAAACAGAACAGAATCAAAGTGACAGCATGCAGCCTTGGAGACAGTTTCTCCACAGGCTCCATGGTGGCGACTTTGGTCACCTTCTTCAGTCCCTGGCTGTTGAGGAAGCAGGCCACCATGTTGTGATGACATTCAGCTGTGGAGAGAACAGGCTTGAAAGAAGCCAACCAGGAAATCTGGGTGAAGTGCAGCTGGGACCAGAAGACACAAGAGTTAGCATCACCCAACCATGATGCCCCGCCCACAACCATGATGCCCCGCCCAGGTCAGAGCTGACCCTCTACATTCATGAGCTCTGCATCGTCAGATAGGAAATAGTCAAGAAAGACACCGAGTTGGTGGACCATGCTACTGTTCCCTAAACAATGCAGTCTCAGAACTGTTTGCTGGATTTCCCCTATGCCGTCGTAAGTCTACAATCAATTCAACCTATACAGGAGGAGAGAGAAGTCCAGGCAGTATGATTTCTAGGAGGGAACTTAGCATATGCAACCTCTCAGATGTGGAGGGACAGCCACACTATGTGGCTGACAGGAACAAACTGGTGGGGACAGAAAGATAACAGCAGACAGACGAGTGTAACAGCGAGTCCGTAGTTGGGAAGACAGAGGAACGAAGGTACAAATCAAACCACGGAGGCATGGAAACTCAGCTCAGAAGACCTCAGACTCACAGGCAAAAGCAGGGCCTCCATACTGAGCATGTGAGGACAAACTCACAGAAGAGTGTGAGGGTGGAGGGAGAGGGCAAGAGTGGGCTGAAGAGATGGCTCAGCAGGTAAGAGCACTGATTGCTCTTGTGAAGGTCCTGAGTTTAAATCCCAGCAACTACATGGTAGCTCACAACCATCTGTAATGAGATATGATGCCCTCTTCTGGTGTGTCTGAAGACAGCTACAGTGTACTTACATATAACAATAAATAAATCTTTTTTTTTTAAAGAATGTTCCTGCAAAATAAAACATAAAAGATGGGGGGTGGGCAAGACCACCTCCTAACCTGATCTTCTTGCTGTGTCAGGACCCATGGTCCTGCTCTCCTGGTGGCAGCTGGGTGTTCTCATACCCATCACACTTGGTTCTGAGGCCACACACAATCAGGTACCATCGCCTCATCTTTGAAGGCTGCTGAGTTAGTGTGGCTTCCCTTCAGGCACACAAAGACAAAACATGAACCCACGTAAGTCTCCTTGAAGAACACAAATTTACATTCCAAGGGATTGTTTGAATTCTTTGCCCGCTGCCTCTCTCCCATCCTCTTTAAAAAGTATATCCTCTAATCATGGTTCATTCCTGAGATTACGTGCCTACGTGTTTTACTAGGCAGACTCAGCCTGGGCCAGCAAGTTGGGTGGGGATTGGGAGGTAGGGTAAATGTGGCAACTGTGTGCTCTAAGTGTCTCCCAGAGTCATCCTTATCTCATTTCTGGGCTTGGATGCAACTATTATCATTTCCTGTCTGCATCCCCTACCCTCTGGAGCTGGCTGCAATGCTATCCTTTTCCTCAGCCCATTCTCCTTGGACAATTCAGAGGTTATGCGTGAGGACACTGCTGTTCAGACTGGAGCTGAGCAGTTCATGCTCAACCCCAAGGGTGTCTGGAAATTACTTTCATTCAGAAGCTGTCTTTGTACTCCAGCTTCACAGAGCCCAGCAGCCCCACCCTACCCACCCTAAGGTCAGGGGGTGGGGCTGCTGTAGCCTGTCTTCTGCTCTCCCTGCCATTCACCCTTCAAGGACTCCCTGGAGGTCTGTGGTACATCCTTCCTGCTATCTAGTATGGGAAGAGCTCCTCTCTCTCTCTCTC
>NC_034603.1:523479-532215 GCF_900095145.1 Mus pahari | reverse complement strand
TGTGTGTGTGTGTGTGTGTGTGTGTGTGTGTGTGTGTGTGACACACAAGCCACCAGAGTGGTTTATCTACGTCACTGAAACCCGCATCTGACTACATACATAGGTAGATAGAGATATAGAGATATAGAGATGAATAGATAGAGAAGGACAGAGCTAGAGCGAGATAGAGATAGAGATAATCATCAGGTTTTACTTGGAGTGGGGACAGAAGTTTAATTTCAGCTGCACTGGGTAAAAGGTGCGGGAAACTGGGGTATGCCTGAATACACAAAAGAAAGAAAAGACATGTTACCGGTAGAGTCACTTGTCCAGCTGTTCAGGACAAATACTGCACAATTCCAGAAGGGGTCTCACACACACACAGTCACCATATGCAAGCTTCAAGACTAACCAGAAGCAAGGTCACAAAAGCCATCAGGATGGTTTTTCTCTCTCCCATTGAAAACAGCATCCGAGGTCTGACTATGTCCTACCTGGAAGGAGCTGGCCAGTCCTGTGTTCATGTGTCACAACTGTTTGTGAGTGACTCTTTTCTTCAAACATCAGGACAGTGTACTGGTCCAAGCTTCAAAACGTTTGGAGAAGGACTCTGACTGGCTCATTGGAGCTTGGATGGGAGGTGGGGATTTTCTTCCACCAATCGAGAAGCTAGCCAGCTGGAGGGAGGGCCACTAGATTGGCTTAGCTTGTGTCATCCCCACTCCATCCCACCATCTTGAAATAGCAGGTAGAAGGAGGTGTGAGAGCCTAGCCTCTGGAAAATTCAAGCTTCCAAGGCTGTTTGTCTCCATTTCTGTGACCTCCAGAACCTTCCAAGGGCTTTGTGACTAACAACGGGATCCTGTTCCAGTTGAAGAAGGCGGCTGTGAACTAAGGCATTCCCCTTCCAGAACATTCTCCTCTGCCTCTCATCCTAAGCACAAGCTTGGAGGTTGGAACGCCCTTGTCCCTTGTCAGCCACAATAGGACAATGTCCATTCTTTCCTTGCCTCTCCCAACTTCTCATCCCATGGCTGACCAGTTCACCTTATCTTCAACATGGATCTCTGGGTGTGGTCAAATCAAGGGGGTACCTTGGGGCACAAGCACTGTAGGGATCTGTGTGGAATGAGGGGACACACATACAGCTTTCACAGGCCCTAAATATCCTTGGACCATTTAACTCACATGTAACTAGGGGGTGCATACCAATTAATGACCAAAATAAACAGTAATCAATTATGATGATGGTGATTATGTTTTTGAAATTAGCCTGGGAAAGGATGACCAAAGCAATTTTTTATTCCAGCTCAGGAAAAGTGGGACGCCAGCTGGGGCTAATAAGACCTTTCATTACGGCCTTGAGCCCCATCCAGCTGCTGCAAAGAAAGCACCCTGTGTCTGTGGCCCCGAAGGCCCGGCCATGGCTTCTGCTTTTTAACAAGAACTGAAAGGTGGCGAGACAGACAGCTCTCGCCTTGGCACCAGGGCAAAGCCAGCCTCTGAGAAGGCGGTGATTGTACCCGTGGCATCTCAGAGAGGTAGAGAGGTTTCCTTTGTTCTGGTCTCTTGTATCTCAGATCCAGCCTGGGCTATGGGACCCTGACCCACTGGAGCCACTTGTGAGCAGTGGATGACCTGGGCAGAGCATCTGGGCAGGGAAGGACGCTCCAGGACAGTGGCTAGTGACTGGCAGGCAAAGAGATGGAGGAGATAGGCATGTATTTCTGTACAAGGATCTATATGTCCTTTCTGCAGGTCCATCCCCCACAGATGCTGTGCAGATGCCACTGATAATTGCCTGCTGGCCCTTTGGTTCCAGGGATTTATTTCTCCAAGCACAGGATGGCCTCACAGTTACTTCCCTCTGCTTCAGCACACCCTCTGTTCATCAAAGCCACCACATCTAGCTAGCTCTGGCCTCCATTTCCCTCTTACCCCCTCTTTCTGTGTCTCTGTCTCTGCCTGTTTCTTGCTTGTGGTAGAGAAGCTGAAGTCTTCTTGCTTAGTCACCTGATAATACAGTCAGAACAGTTAAACGGCCGACAGGTGTGAAACTCCCATCTCTCTCTCTCTCCCCAGTTCTGGTAGACAGGTAACAGGATGCTGGGAGCCTAAAGCACACCCAAGTCACAGTGGAATCCAGTGACTCGCAGAGACTTGCCCAGACACACATGCACACTCACCAAGTTCAGATATCTGGAGTTGGTTTGGGTTGTTCTGAGGTGGGACATGGACAGAAGAGAGGGGTACTGTTGGAATCTCTCATCCTGCACAAGTTAGTAACCCATCCCAAATATCAGAGGCACAGAAGGTGAAGAAAGCTCGGCCTCCCTTGCTAGGCAAGCATCTAAATACCTCCCACATGTTGGCAAGCCTACAGAGTAAGTTCTGCCAGGGACCACCCCTCATGCCCAATTAGCTACTTCAGAGAAACTGAGGTAAGAGATTTCATTGACTTTCACCAGAAGCCAAGGCGAGAAGAGAGGGGTACAGGGCGGGGGAGCTTGGGTGCTTGCCTTGCTCCTAAGAATGCCTGGATCCCACCTGCAACAGAACATAAAACCAGCGGCAGGATACACAACTGTAATCCCAGCACTCAGAAGGCAGAGGATCAAAAGTTCAAGGCCCTTCTCAGCTAAGTTCAAGGCTAGCCTGGTATACATATGATCTAAACTCAGCTAGAGAAGGCACCAGGGGAGAGGAGACATTGTCTGACAAAGTCTAGGTCTCCTGGGCTTATAAAGGACAGGTGATGATAAGGCCACAGGAAACCACAACCTCCTTTAGTCAAAGAAGCAAAGAAGCAAAGAAGCAAAGAAGAAGCATTAAACCCACACTGTACCAGCCTCACTCCTCAACTGAGCTACACAGCAGGCTGTGTTGGAGTGTTTCCCCTGATAGCCAGGGACTGGCTGTAGCATTTCCAGAGAAGATTGTACTGCAGTGGCGATCTCAGGAGATCCCAGGAGGGAATCAAAATTCCATGTTTGAGATATGGGTTCTATCAACGACATACTACTGGTTTTACACCCTTGAAAAGTAAAATAAATAAATACAGTTTAACAAAACAACAAAAAACAAAACAAAACAAATACAAAAACAAGAAAAAAGAAAGAAAGAAAAAAAAGAAAGGAAGAAAGGAAGGAAGGAAGGAAGGAAGGGAGGAAGGAAGGAAAGAAGGAGGGAGGGAGGAAGGAAGGAAGGAAGGAAGGAAGGAAGGAAGGAAGGAAGGAAGGAAGGAAGGAAGGAAGGGAGGGAAGCTTTGCTGTGTGGGGAGCTAACTGTGCCCTCACATGGCTCAGCTAGGGCCTGGAGAGAGGAACCGCCCTTCTCAGCACTCACCCCACAGGGGCCCTGTGCCAGGTGCTTTGTGTAATCTAATTCCAAGCATAGCACAGAGCTCCGAGGCTTTCAATCCCACCTTATGGGTGAGGCAATCAAGGCTTGGAAAGATTAAGGGACTTGGCTGAAGCCACAGGGAAGTCAGCAGAGAGCTTGAAATTGGAAGCCAGCTTGATCAAAGAGAATTTAGAGTCTCTTTGGAATCTGTTTCTAGGTGGACAAGTGACCTAGATGAGCCAAATGCAACCAGGCAACATTGACTAGATAGATTGGCCCAAGGGGACCGTAAGTAACCCTTGCTCTAGATGGTCTAGGAAGATCTGGGTTGACAGGCCTGGGGTGGGGGAGGGCTTCTATCATCACCACCACCTCGAACCTCTTTCAGCTGTAAGTAGCGCCCTTGACTAAGTTTGATAGAGTAATCTTGCAGGATTCATCCAAGGACACAAAACCCAGGCCTTCCCTCTCTGAAAGTGGAGCTTGTTTAGACTTGTGTGAACTCGAGGGACTGGGATGTTGGGACTGGCTATCAATCATCAAGAACATGTCAGGCAATCTTCAAGAACCGCGGAGCTGATGCAAGGCCTTCTCTGCAGAATCCTGATTGATCTGGGGCCCCGGGGCTGGTCCAGTGTTTTGCTGGTTTGGTTCTCTGAGACCCTGGGGACAGAAGAAGCCTTGGTTTCATGCAGGTTAGGCAAGCACATCATTAGCTCAGTTTTATAGACCAGGGGACCCAGCTTCATAGAAGTTAGACAATTTGCCCTTCCTGGGGCAGAGCCAGAGACAAGGGTCCTAGCAGCTACCCCCATACAGTGCTCTGTGCTTGTGGCGATCAGTCACTATTTAGTGGTGAAAGACTAATGTGGAGGTGTTATCTCCCCAGCACTGTAGTCAGGGCTGACTCTCCAGGGATCTCACCACTTTCCCATTACAGCCCCAAGTGCCAGTGCCACAGTCCTGAGGGCCACCCAGTGAGTCCCATTAGTAAGGCAGACATTGGCTTCTTCAAAACCCACACACCAAGACAACCCAGCTCTGCATTTGTGTCTCCCCTGCATCCCCCTTTTTTCTGTCTTGACCCATTCCAAGACCAGGAAATCCTCCCTTACAGACATCTGCAAGCTGCTGCTCAGGCCAACTGGGTTCCTCCTTTCTCATTCCGATGAGGAACAGCGGGGGGAGGGAGGGGGGACACCATCTAGCAAGAATCTTCCGTGAACCTGAAGACCCACAACCCAATTAGCCTTCTTCAACCGACGTCATGGTTTTAGCTTCTCTTGGGATTATTCTCCATGCTTCCTTTGTTCCTGCATCACCTGGTACTGAGCCAACAGCACAATACTCATTGCTCTGAAGGACAAGTGCCTTTATTCTCGTTGTCTTCAGAGTTCTCGGTGACGGCAACAGGGAAGAAACGGGGTAGCCTAGGAACCTCTCAGAAGCAACCTTAGAAAGGCCTGAGTTTGAATCCACCCCCTTTCTCCTATAAGACATGTGAATTCAGACAAGATACAACAGCCTGCTAAGCTTTCTTTACTCCAAAGCAAAAGAATCAGCTTTTTTGTGAGGTATCACGAGGACAGTGCATGCGCATGACCCCTGGTGGGCGCATTGAGTGGCTGCTTTCGCTTTATCATTGCCCCTCTTTACTCTCCACTGTAAAGTTATTCCTGAGAATTACACAGCGCATGCATGGATGCTCGGGCAGCTCCTTTCTGGCCCGTCTGCACTCTGAAGGATGAGCCCATACTATCCTGGCTGTGTGTGAACAAGACAGCTCACACCTCCCATCGAACAAGCTCTTCCTGGAGTATCACACCTGGTGGCTAACTCCTCAGCTGAGGGGGCTTAGGACTGGATCAGTTTCTTCTACACAGAGAATTTTTCAAAGACATTTCTGTCAATCAGTTGTCTTCATCTCCTCACACATATCCATGACTCCTGTCTCCAACACCAAGAACCCCAGTCCCCTCACTGCAAAATAATACCAACCAATGTTCATATAAAGATTTTTATTTTATTTTTTATTTTTAAAAACATACTGTATCTCTTGACTCTATGACGCTTTGGGTCTGGACATTTTCTTATAACAGAGCTAGGCTGCAGTACCACGAATGCCCGAAAGGTGGCACCAGCTCACACACTTTAATAAGCTTTTTAGGACTTGAGATGGGTTTCAGGCTGTATAGAAGAAATTAGCTGCATACTTGTGGGCTCTGAGATGCTCAGGAATTTGTGAATAGCTTGTCAGAAGAAGGGAACTGCTAAGCTGGACTGCCTTTCCCAAGGCTCTAGTTGGCGAAGCACTCTCAAAGTTGATTTTCAATGAGAAGTTCTTGAAAGATCCTGTTGTCCGCGGTACAATTTAGCCTCCTTTGTCATTGCTGCCAGGCTGTAGTGAATGAGCGTGCCCAGCTCCTCTTGGGTGACACATCAGGAAAAGCTTCAAGAGCAGCAAGACCCCAGAATGCAGTTGTTTTCTTTCTTTCTTTCTTTCTTTCTTTCTTTCTTTCTTTCTTTCTTTCTTTCTTTCTTTCTTTCTTTCTTTTTTAAGAATTAAGAAGCAAGTTCATCTTCCTCCGAAAGAGGTCGGCACAGTGCCTCAGAATGCAGTCCTTCTCAGCAGGGAGACAACTGCCTAAGCTGGATGGACATTGCCCACCATGGTGTCTAGGTAGGCAAACCCTACCTTCCTATAAACCCTCCTTTCACGGACAGAGCCTTTTGCATCAATTGTCAAGCAGCTCAAACCAAAAAAACAGTGGCTTTGGGTGGTGCTCACAAAACCACCTTGGCCAACACTGCGTCCACCCATGACTCTAGGTGAACTTCATCAGGAGCTTCTTCTTAGCATCTGCAGCCAGATGAGATGCGGGGCTGCTGAGTTAGAGGATAGCCTTTGCAGGACATTAAGGACGGGCATCTTGAGGTTGCCATTCAGAACACAGTCTCCGCGGAAAACAAGAACTAGCTTAGTGGATGGCAGAAGCCAGAGATTCGTGTTCCCTTCCTGCCCGAACACACCTTCCCTCTTGCCTCTAGCTCCTAACGAATTTGCCAGTTGAGTTAAAGTGGTTTGGAGTAGAGAAGAAATCACATCAGGGCTTCTCAGAAGGAGGTACCAGTCTGTAGTTCTAGAGACACCATGAGAACACAGGTACTCTCTATTTACCGGGACATGCTGGGGATGACAGAAGGGTTTGAACAGAGTCCGTGCTGAGACAAATGCTCATGCTCTGAGATGAATGCGCATGCTCGTGTGTTCTGTCATTCTTTCATCTCTCCGGCTCTCCTTTAGCCCCTGCCTGGCTTCAGTCCTGCCGCGCTGGGCTCCCCATAGATCACACACTCACAGTGAACTACTTTGACAGTAGCAGCTTCAGGCAGCCACTTCCTCATCCACCTGTGACACTTGACATCAGGAAGTCAGAGCTGGCTTGCTGCTGACCTTTACCTATGGAGACTCAAAGCCAGGAGGTCACTTGACAGCTAGAGAATGGATTCCTTTGAAGGTCAGCACTGGAGTGACATGACAACCAGGCATTTTTTGCCATACTGGGGTCTTCCTTGTGGGATTTGAGCAGAGCCCACGGTCCTTCCCGTGCCTTGGCTTTCTCACAGCACAGAGCATCAACGCTCCTCCGTTCTTTTTTTTTTTTTCTTCTTCTTCTTTTTTTGGTTTTTTTGAGACAGGGTTTCTCTGTATAGCCCTGGCTATCCTGGAACTCACTTTTAGACCAGGCTGGCCTCGAACTCAGAAATCCGCCTGCCTCTGCCTCCCAAGTGCTGGGATTAAAGGCGTGCGCCACCACTGTCCGGCTGCTCCTTCGTTCTTAACATGTGTCTTGGTCTATCTTTGGTTGCAATAAAAAAAATATCTAGACTATTCAATTTATAAGAAAATCATCTTGTTTGGCTCACAGTTTTCAAGAGCACGATGCCAACAAGGATGGAAAATGCTTCAACTTCATGAGAAGTGGCAGGGTTGGGCCACAGAGAGGGTGAAAAATCTGCAGAGCAAGCCCAATGACCTGAGATTAACATCCAGGACTCATGGGGGAGGGAAAGAACTCATTTCTAATCTCCACATGCACACAGTAGTAAATGTGCATCATAGTCTTTCTCTCTCTCTCTCTCTCTCTCTCTCTCTCTCTCTCTCTCTCTCACACACACACACACACAAACACACACACTCAGAGTCAGAGAAAAATAACCATTTAAAAGGAGAGGGGGAGGGGCAAGAGGCACATAGAGAAAAAACAAAACTTGAGGGTTTGCCCTGGTTGTTACTGTGTTCTCTCACACTGATCCCACAAGGGAGATCCCACTTATGCAAGAAAGGTATTGATTACTTTGAATGGCCTAGTTAACTGACCGAAGTCCCACCTCCGAGCACTGCCGAAGTGACAGTAGAAAAGTCAAAATTCATTCAACTTCCAACCCGTGTTCATACCACACAGCATCGCAGCCTGGAGCTTGAAGTCTGAGTGCTGTGGTGAGCGAGGAGGACATCATCCTGCCAGGGGGATGCAGTCTCAGATGTGACGCAGAATTGCTTCATCGCTTCTTTCTGACCACAGTCACCAGAAGCCCACAGACAGGTAAGAAGGAGGGGGTCCGGATACAGCCGCTTCAGAGGAGAGTCGAGGTCACATACAAGAAAATCCTGTGCAGTGGAATGTCTTGGTACAGCCATCTTCTGACATTCACTGTGTCTGTGGGCCTCAGTCACTGCCCACAGACTCAGTGGAAAGGGACCCTGGGTGTCATGGTGCTGTGCCCTGCTCCCTCTCTTGATCAGGCTTGGGCTTCTGGTGTCACTACCTTTTACTCACAATAGCATGCTCTGAAAAGCCCTGGCCTTCCCAGCAGTTCCACACTGAGCTGCACTGTGCGGGACTCTGTCATGGGCGCTGGGGGTGGTTTACACTGCACAGCTCATGAGGTCAGCTTAAAGATCAGACATGTCTGCCTTCTCTTGTCCTTTCCAAATGCCCTCCCAACACATGTGTGTGCAAAACATACATAGACAGACACACAGACACATACACACATAGACTCACACACACAGACATACATCTACATAGGCACACATACACATTCACACACACATATACACATACATACATACACACATATACAGACAGGCACACATATATACAGGCACACATATACACACACATACATACACATATACACACAGACAACACACAGACACCCAGACACACACAGACACATATATACACAATACACATACATAACACATATATACACATATGCACACACACACACACACACACACACATCACACAGATACACAAATGGCCTCCTCATCTCCTCAGTGGCTAAGGATTCCCACTCCATTTCCTCAATTCCCACTTGACTTTTTTCTTTTTTTAAAAAAAATTA
>NC_034603.1:519122-521229 GCF_900095145.1 Mus pahari | reverse complement strand
AGTGTCTCTGGTTTTATGTGGAGTTCCTTGATCCACTTAGACTTGAGCTTTGTACAAGGAGATAAGAATGGATCAATTCTCATTCTTCTACATGATAACAGCCAGTTGTGCCAGCACCATTTGTTGAAAATGCTGTCTTTTTTCCACTGGATGGTTTTATCTCCCTTGACATGACTGACTCTTACAGGGCTGGTAAGCTCTGACTCTGCTCAGTGAAGCTTGTCAGGACACAGAGCAGAGCCCACTGAGTGCCACCCAGCAGGTAAGTGGGCAGGTGAGTTTGCCATGTCCTGTTAAAAGATCCCTTACTTGACACACAAATCTTGGGCTCCTACTGCTCCCGGCAGGGGGTGACTCAGAGATGTGCTTCTGTTCTGTGCCTCTCTGTGATGGCTGCTGTCATCATGTCACCAGGAAAATTCCCCCAAACCTTACTAATATTTCGTGGCTATAGTCAGGACTCTGGCTGTCCTTGTAGGAAGTTTCTGCTTCTGTGATAGACTTGAGCTCTGTCCTCCATGGTAGTTGTTTGGAAAACAAACTTGGGATTTTTGCTGTAAGCATTGTCCTGTCCCCCCAAACCCCCATGTTTTATTGGTTTCACATAAGTCTTCAAAATGACTCTTTCTTTGGTGACTTTTTTTACATTTTATATCACTCCCACAAATGGAGAACTATAATCATTTTTCTATAAATAGAAGGCAACCCTAAAATTAAATTCAATTTCTAAACTACCCTGTGAATTTTTAGCTAACTACTGAAACTTGGACCTGTTCCCACTCTGCACAAGACCTCCTGGGCAAGGGGTGAGATTACTCCAGCTTCACACTGATTCCCTGGGATAGTCCTGATAGTGAAAGAGAGAAGAGTGTCTCTAAGGTAGAGGATACAATTTAACATCCTCCCTGTGTGTTATCTGCACTGAGGCCACTGGTGATTTCTGTCTAAATCTGTCAGGACTGCCAGGTTCAGCTGCAGTAACACATAGCATCTTAAAGCAGAGGTTATTTCATGTATGTGTATGCCATGGGTTGGCAAGGTCTTTACTCATTCTGTGGCTCGGGTGGACCCAGGGTGCCTGTATCAGATGGGACAGAATGGCGCGAATAGGCACGGGTGGGTAACACTTCCACCCAGCAGTGACTGCTTACTGTCTGCTCATCTGCTAAAGTGAGTCACGTGGCCAGCCCTGGCTTTACCTGTGTAGGATTTTGCAATCCTGTAGTGCCTGGAAAGGAGACAAAGTTGCAATATTTATGAACAGCAGCACTTTTTTCCACTCCACTTATACACCGAGAATACCACTCTAATGTAGGAGCTTAACCTCCTCAAGGATAGCTCTGAATCACCTCAGACTCCTCAGCATACCAGGCTCCCACCCGTGTCCAGAACCCACTCCTGAGATCCGGCTCTGTGCTTGTGCCTGTCCCACAGATTGAAAATGTATGTGTGTGTATGTGCATAAGCGTGTGTGTGTGTGTGTGTGTGTGTGTGTGTGTGTGTGTGTGCATGTAGGAATTCTCTGTCCTGGGGACTGCCCTGCACATTGCAGATCAGTACCCTTGACCTCAAATTCAATATCAGTACTCTCTCCAGCATCTATGGCAATCAATAGTGCCTGTCCCTAAGGTGGGAAGGCAAGATGTTCATCAAATGAAAACTAGAAGTTATACAATGAGTTAGAGGCAGAAGGGGCTTGGTGAATCCAGGCCTGGCTCCCCCTCATCTGTGTTCTGGGTGCTGGTTCTTGGGAACTGGGCTGGACACAGAAGTGTGTGAAAGCAGCTGGCTTCTTCAGAGAACCTAACCAGCTTACTGATTAAACTACACGTTCTCTCATTACAAACAAAAGAAATGAGGCAGACTTCTGGGTCTGTCTTCTCATTTTTACCTTTTGCTGTAGGTAAGAAGGAAGCATTGCATCATCCTGCAGGTCTGCAGGCAGAAGGCAGCACTAGCCCACTGGTGGCAGGAGATTGAAACTATTGAGAGAGAAAGACACTGGGGGAAGGCAGGAGACTGCACACAACTGGAGAGTACTCACTCCATCTGCCACCCTGCCCTGGCGTGAGTTGGAGGGATTTTTTTTTTTTTTTTTTTTTTTTTT
>NC_034603.1:513827-518055 GCF_900095145.1 Mus pahari | reverse complement strand
AGAGCTAAGGTACAGTGGGGCCGCCTTGCCCTGGGCAGGAGACACAGGCTGTTCTGTCGGCGAGCACTCTGTCCAGGGCCCGGATCACGACGTCAGGCATGTGGTCAGTGAGCATCTTTGGGCCTATCAGGATCTTACTGAACTCTGCTTCCTGTGCCCACCTCGCTCCCTGACTGGATGTTCTGGGGCCAGTTGACTCTCTCAGCACCTAATCTAGTGAATTGCAGATCACTATTCACACTAGGAGCTACTTCTGTGAGGACAAGGAGGAAGGGAGAAGTCTGCTGCAGTCTACCATGTGACCAGGGACCAGCTGCCTTTGCAAGGTCTAGGTTGACTCATCACTGGTGCAGAGATGATGTGGTCCTTATTCCCACAGCATTTGCCTCTTGTTGCTCTAACTGGGTGATAATCCTCCCAAGACCATCCTGTACTCTTTGGGAACAGAGCCTTAGTTCCAATACTAAGGGGTGCTAATGACAGTCCTGAGGGAGAGAGATGTCCCTGGACATTATGGCTTCTCAGAGCAAGAACCCTGGAAAGTGCAGAAAGACATAGCAATCATGCCAGGTATAGACAGACAGGAGGCTGCAAGATGCTGAGGAAGCAACAGAGGTGCCCTGAGAGCAGAGGCAGTGGACACTGTCATACTTAGGCCTCAGGGACCAGGAAGGAGCCAGTGCTATTGGATTCCAACAGGAGCTGGACCAGGTAAGACTTGTGGCCTTAAGCAAGTTGGGCCTCTCTGAACACTATGGAGAGGTGACACTGTGCTGGACCTAACAAGGGACACTAAATAGCTTGGCCCTTTTCTTTTTCTGCTCTTTCACCTCCTGAAACCATTTGAATGGAGGTACTGCCATCTGAGGAGGGGACTGGCTTCCTGGACACAGAACAGGCAAGGAAACAGTAGAGAGTAGGCAGGCAACGGCTGCCAGAAGTGTGGCTTGATTCCAGTGATGTGCATACTGTGTACAAGTAGATGTTTCTGGTCCACAAATACATCCAAACTCACATAGCAAGATGCCTACCCCCAATGTCTTCCTCCACAGTGGAAGGTGGAGCAGAGAGTGGCAGGGTTAGGGAGTCTCTGTGTTGCATCCGTGGGCATCTGTGACTTGAGTAGTGATCAGGCTATTTAACACAGAGAACTGTGGTCCCAGGGGCCTTCAGAAGGAAGGGAACACCCAGAGAACCAACCTTACACGCCTTTTCCTATCAGGCTGGATGACGAACGGATGGTTAGAGAAACAAGATCAGGCAGCAGTGAGATCTGATGACACTGAACTGAGGGGACACTGAAAAAAAATGTGTCCTCATCAGCTCTGTAGTTCATGGCTCTGGAGATGCCAAAAAGAGGGTGTCTTTGCTGACTCTGCCAGATGACAGTCCTGTCCCTGTAAAAGGCTCCAAGAACTGGGTGGAGAGAATGTAGAGGTCATGACCTGGAAGCTGGATAGGCCACATGGCAGGCGCACATGTGCGGTGGACATGAAGGAAGGCAGGACTCCAGGCCAGATGGATGGATCAGAATAGGAGCCTGAAGGGCCTTGAACTCCCGTCAGTGGGGAGTGGGTTCTTTTCTTCTGGAGGACCCTGTGCTTCTGGAATCTGAGACACAGAAGCTTCAGTGCCAGCTCTGTCACTTGGCTGTGGCCCTTGACAAATTTACAACACATCTTGGAATCTCAGCTTCTTCAACTGTCAAAACAAGTCACCCCACCTGCAGGGCTGCCGTAAGACAAAGCTGTGGGACCCTCAACATGGCAGTGACAGCACAGTCAGTGGTGTCACTGTGGGCCAAGCTCATGTGGATGCTCAACTGGGATCCCAGGGCAAGTGAGGTAAAGGCCCCAGACTCCCTCTCATTGGAACCAGTGGTTGTTGTACACTCTATAGTCACACAGTGTCCCCCGTGCTGTAGCCAGCTGTCTGACAGCCTATAAACAGATGGCGGGCGGGGTGGCCGGTGAAACTGTGCAGATGGCACTGAATAAAGCCAGCCGCACTTTTGGGAAAACAAGTCAGACGCAGGCCATGCTGATGGGGACCCCATGGAGATCTTTGCCTGTGACAGACAGCACACCCAGGGCGGCCTCTGAGGGAAGTTATGAGATGTACCAGGCCATAGTGTTCCTTGCCAAGAACTTTCTCCACCCTCAATTTCCATGGCGAGGTGCCACAGAAATGTTGGAGAAGTGCGAGGTCACCCTGGCAGGCTCGCAGAGCAGGCTATGCAGCCCTCCGGAGATCTGGGATGTCAAAAAACTCCATATTCTCCGTCCCTCTGATAAGTCCTTGTCTGGCTTCTGGGTTCCTTTACCCAAGGTTTTTGTTCCCAAGGTTTTGGGGGTAACATGACATGCAGCCTCGAGGACTTGGAGGCTGTTCAGGTGAACTGTCTAGAAGGTGGAAGGGCCAACCACAAGGGGCACAAGGGGCCAACATTCTAGCTCTGAATTCGCTTCTTGAACTGGCTGAGCTCTGCCAGGACTCTGCCTGAGTCCTCTCACTCTTCTTTACCGAGATGAGAACTTCCCTTTTGTGAAGAGCTAACAAAGGCAGCATTATATCACCTAAAGGCCTTTAAAAACAAAGTTAATCAATGTCTTATTTGAACTGCACCTGTTACAGAGTACTTACAGTATTCTTTATTCAGTCATGTTTAGGATTAACTGCAGGTCTAACACACACACACACACACACACACACACACACACACACACACACACAAGCATACTTTTCTATGTCCTTCAGTCTAAAACAATTAAAAATGAGAAAACTTCCATCTCTGAATGTTGGCAGTTCCTGGTGATAAGGGCAGGCTGGATCTTAGCAGCACGTGCTTCTACTCAGACTGAAAGATCACACCAAATACCAGCTGTGATGGTTAGTGTTTTGTCAGCCTAGTAGAGGTTGGAGCCATCTGGGAAGAGGCGGTCATCTGTCAGTTGAGGCATTGCCTCCATTGGTGGCCTGCAAGCAAGGCTGTGGAGGTATTTGCTTAATTGATGATTGACTGGAATGGGAGGAGCCAGACCACTGTGGGCAATGGGCTAGCGGTATGGATTGTTTTGGAGAGTAAGCCTACCAGGCTAGGAGAGCAAGCCGGTAAGCAGTGCTCCACCATGGCCTCTGCTGCAGTGAGTGCCTGCAGGTTCCTCCCCTGAGTGCCACGTGGGAACCCGTGTGGGAGTGTTTCTTCTCCACACTGCTTCTATTTTCTTTGGCTGCATTATAAGGGTGGGGCTGGTTCACATGGCAGGTTTATTTTATTTTATTGTTTGAGGCACCCTCATGATTTTCCAGACTGGATGTACTAATTTGCATCCCCATTGGAAAAAACAGACAAGGTTTCTTTTCCTCTGTATCTTCTCTGCTGCTGGTGGTGGTGGTGGTGGTGGTGGTGTGTGTGTGTGTGTGTGTGTAGGCCATTGTTGTTGTCATGAATGTTGTGAATGACACCTCATTGTGACTCTAACCTGAATTCTTTTTTTTTTTTTTTTTTTTTGGTTTTTCGAGACTGGATTTCTCTATGTAGCCCTGGCTGTCCTGGAAATCACTTTGTAGACCAAGCTGGCCTTGAACTCAGAAATCCGCCTGCCTCTGCCTCCCAAGTGCTGGGATTAAAGGTGTGCACCACCACCACCCAGCTCTAACCTGAATTCTTATAATGATTACTGGTGCTCGGCAGTCTCTTGGCTATTTGGCTATTTGTATATCTTCCTTAGAGAAATGCGTAATTTGGATTCTCTGTTTTTAACAAGCTTGATTATTTTCTTGGTGTTGGCTTGTCTGCATTCCTTGTAGGTTCTCAGTGCTACTGCTCATTGCGTGTCTGATTTGCACATGGTTTGAGATTTGAGTGACTCAGATGCTCTGCTGCATGGGCGGAAGTCCTACCCTTGCTCTCTTGAAACCTTGGGCAAATGTGTTCTCTCTCTGAGTTTAACATCTCTCGTCTCTTAGGATACTCATCTAAACTATTTCTCTGATTACGAAAAAGGAGAATTTCAGTGTAAAAATCTCAGCATAGGCCCTGAGAGAGCAAGTGTCCACTACATGCTGTAGTATAGTACTCAGATGACAGTGTATAGGTAGGCATCACGGTAGGGTCCAGAGGGAGGCCAAGGCTTACAGGTACATCATCTTGTCATAGCACATCAGTGCCAAACTAGAAGGCTCCTGATGGGACACCATTTACCAATCATAGTTATAGATGAAGCTC
>NC_034603.1:502719-513582 GCF_900095145.1 Mus pahari | reverse complement strand
AGAAGTTACCAATCATAGTTATAGATGAAGCTCGCCAGAGATGGCAGAAGTTACCAATCATAGTTATAGATGAAGCTCGCCAGAGATGGCAGAAGAAGCTGTTCAGATGGCAGGAACCATGAAGCTGTGAGTTCTCTCAAAATCAAGGCATTCATGTGTCCTGCCCCTTTGCTTTCCAGTAACATTGTATCCTCAGGGCTGCTACTTCTTCACTGATGGGAATATTTGATGGGAATACCTGATGGGTTCTGATAAAGGTATGTTTCTATGGTCATATTTATAGGAGGAAGAAGGAAGAAAAGAGCAACTGTGTGTGGTGTGTGTGTGCTCAGGCAGGAGGTCATCCTTGGATGCTGTTCTTCAGGACCTATTCACTTTGGGTTTTGCTATTGTTAATGTTTGCTTTTCCTGAGACTGTCTCTTGCTGGCCTGGACCTTATCAGCTAGCTGGGCTAGGCTGTCTGGTCAGCAAGTGCCAGATCCACTTGTCTTCCTTGGTACTGAAGTTACCCATTATGCATCACAACACACAGGTTTATTTATTTATTTTTATAATGTGGGTTCTGGGGATTGAACCCAGGTCCACACTTTTGCAGTGAACACCATACCAGCTGAGCCACAAAAAACAAACAAACAAACAAACAAAAAAACTCAACAAAACAAAACAACAACAAAACCAAAACCAAAACAAAACAAACAAAACACCCCAACTTCACAGAGCATCTGCAAGTGCTGGTGTCTTGCATGTGCTTCAGACCATGAAACAGCTCCAAGTTAACTGGGACCACCTTTCCCATTCTACAGGGAGGAAAACTGGAGTCAGAGAGGAAAGTTACACAGGTTTATGGAAAGGACATGGCTAGGACCAGCTTCATCCTGATCCCAAGCCTCCCTCAGCCTCCCAAAGCACCATGCTGAAAATGATGCAATGTTAAAGGAACGTCACACTTCTCTGAAGAGAAGAAAGCTAGGTTTGGCTAGTGGAGGTTTGATAGTGATGTTCAGCTAGCTTGACACTTTCTCATGGCTCTGATCACCTCTGTTGTCAATAATCAACAAACACATGGCGTAGGTGGGGCTCTTTCCTTGAGGTGAACAACCAAGCTGCACTTCTGAGTTCTGTTCACAAAGCTGAAATCCACCCTTGGCTTCTCTGTCTCTCCCCTTTCAGCCTGGACACAGCAACCAGGTGCAGGCGGTCAGGCCTCCTTTTTTGGCAGCATCTCCACTTCGACCTCCCCGAGGCCCTTCTCACCCATCACCTGCCAAGCCAGGGTTGCGCATTCAAAGAGGCAGAATTGACAGGTCAGCCAGACCCAGGTCAATAGAACTCAAAGCCCAGGACTTAATTTAGGGCCCCTCCCTGCCTCCATGTACCTTGGCACTCGTGTTTGTGGCTATCTTTCTGGCATGGGGCTCTCTGCCAAGGTTATTTTCATGTTGACTGACACCCCTGTCTATTCTGGGAAAGTATCTCTGGAGAGAAGCAGCCAGTGCCTAGGTCCCAAGGCCGCTGGAATGTAGTGTTGGTTCCACAGTATATTGGCTTTCTGGGTGGGGCCTTTGCCATTGTATACTCGCCAGAGACCTAGGACATTTCTCCCTACACATGTTGGAAACCTTGGTGTTCCAGCTTCTGCTGGCTCACGCTGTAAGCCAGTCAATCCGTCAAACTCTAAAAAAGAATGCTATAGGATGGAGGAAACTGGAAATACTACTTGAGGTGCAAGGGGCCAGACACAAAAAGTCACATAGCATATGACTCCTTAAAATATACACATTAGGCAAATCTGTAGACAAAGACAGAAGAGGGTGGGTTGCCAGGACCCGGGGTGTAGCAGTGGGGAGTGACTGCCTGCCCTAGTCTCTTTTCTATTGTTATAACATGCCACTGAAGACATGCTCATTCACAGGGAAAGTTTAATTGCTCACAGTTCTGGAAGTTTCTATCAGGTGGTCATGTCTGGAGAGGGGCTTCTAACAGAGTGACAAGTGGTTCCATGCAGAAGAGACAAGGCACATGAATCAGACTTGCTAATGGTCAACTGTGGTGAGAACAAACCTACACCCACAAGGAAGGTCTCATCTCTCTCATGACCTCTCCACCTCCTCTGCCCCAGATCCCAGTGCCATCAGAGTGCTAATCATATTGACAGGAGTTTTGGAAAGGGCAAGCCATAATCAAACCAAAGGCATGGCTTAAAAGAATGAGAAGTTTTCTTTTGGAACAAGGGAATTGTTTGAAATTAAATGGAGGTGGTGATTGGATTGTGTTGCGAGATAACTTTCACCCAAATCTCAAAAAAAACCAAACCACTAGAGAAGAACTTAATTGGGTTGTTGTTGCTTCTTACACACATTAAGGTGTAGAAGCAGTGCAGGAAGAAATCCAAGCCAAAGGGAAGTGGAATGGACAGAGGTGAGTGTCCTAGGCACGGTGTATGTCTGTGCTGGGATCTCCTCAGTGCTTATTCGGTTGGAAGAAGCAGCTCCAAATCCAACTTGAGATTCCCAGCAGCTCAAAAACAACAGACACTCAAGCAAGCTCTTTCAGAATTCACCATGGCCAGGGATGGAATGTGCTGGTGTTCTGCAAGTGCTCGGTGGAAAGCTGGATACATTCTGCTCCAGAGATCTCTCTGTGTCCCATGTGGAATGTGGAATGGCAAGGTCTTCTTTAGGGCTTCTCTGCCTGGCTGTGGACACCAAGTTAAAGATCAGCCTTCTCTGGAAAGAAGCAGGTTGGCAAATCTCCCGGATCTCTGCTTCTAGGGCCACGAAGGAAACAATCCCATTCAGAAAAGTGTGGTGCTCATAGCTTCCAAAACCAACTACAAATGTCTAAACGACACATCACACAGCCGCCCCTTTACCTAACACTTCTTGGCCATCTATTTCCCCATGTGGGCCCCAGGGACACAGTGTCAGCCAAGTGAACCTCATGAAGCTCCTTACCCAGAAGAGATAGGGATGGGGACCAGGAAAAGGAGGGGTTAGAGGCCGAGCCCATAGAGATTCCCGTGATTTGGGCTGTGGAGATGAGCATGAGGCACAGATCTAACTTAATTGTTTAGTACGTAAGTTTATATACAAGTTTTCAGCCAATTAGTGTACGATTATGTACACAAGGACAAATTGGGGCTCAACATGTGTTGTTTAGCCGAATCTGACTCTCAGCCCATGAGCCTATAGGGAGGGGCTATTCACCCAGGGAGATTTCTGTGAAGACAGGGGAAGCAGCTACCACCCAGGCCTCGGGTCCTTTCTGTCTCACTGGTGTGCCAGAAGCCATCTCAGATCATATACTGTGGAGGGTAGATCAGGACTCTTGGAGGAATCACAGAACCCTATGGCACTTTGTTCACTGTCCCACTTGCTAAACCACCAGGACTACTCCCACATGCCCCCTGCTCCAGGGAGACAGTTTTTAATTATGAAAACATATTGTTGCTACTAGTATCCTATGGATGAAGAAGCAAAGAGGGTTGTTATATGCATGGACAGCAGTGGTAGTTAAGAGAAAAATGTCTCTTTTTTAAAATGTTATTTTTACTTCCATGTGGGATGTGTGTGTGTGTGTGTGTGTGTGTGTGTGTGTGTGTGTTGATTTGTGCATATGAAAGCAGTGCCTGCAGAGTCTGGAAGAGGATGTCAGGTCTTCGGGAGCTGGAGTTAAAGGCAGTTGTGAGCCATTCAATATGAGTTCTAGGAACTGAACTTGGGTCCTCTCTACAAGAGCCATGTGAGTTCTTAACTGCTAAGTCATCGCTCTAGCACCAGAGGAAGACGTCTCTTGTAGTAGAACCACTTTAAGCTTTTCCCAGACTAGCTTACAAATAAATGAGACTCAGACTTTATTTGGCTTTGACAATTACTGGGGGCTAACCCCTAATCAACTCTTCTAACTGCTGGTACCCCTCCCCAGCGGTGCACCCCAAATGCTTGCTGCTTCTCCTGGCCATGTGCTCACGGCCCACTCCCCCTCATGGCGACTTCCTCCTCTCTTCTCATTTTTTCCTCCCTTTCCTCCAACCTGGTCACTCCAAACCCACCTACTTCTAATCCCACTAGTAATTAGCTAAAGCCAATTTTATTTAACTAATAGTTTTAAATCAAGGAACAAGGTTTGTACGACAAAAGTTGTAAACAGAAAAAGTCACTCTAGGACTAGACCTTCAGGTATAGAATTTAGCATTACAATACAATGTAGCAGAGCAAACCTCAACCCTCTCTTAAGGCCAAGTAAATCCTTTGATGTGAGCTAGTTCAGCAAAGGAAAGAGAAGACAAACAGAGAAGAGAGGGGATGACCCCCCCCACACACACACACACAAGAAAGTGAAGAGCCAATGCCATTGAGATGAACAGAATACAAGGCCATAACACCAAGAAATTAAAAGGCTCAGCTCAGAGCCACCAAGGATGAAGAGCAGATCCAGTTACATTCTGCCCATTCAGGTGAGGAAGACGTCTGACAGATGTCCACCAGGGTAGAAATGGAAGCCAGCATTGGGAACTGAACAATGTTAGTTCATGCATCAATCCCCAGGCATGGGAAAGAAGATTCTGGAGTGGAAGCCCAACTGCCATTTTTCTGGTAAAATGCTACCAGCTGGAGGTTTCTCCTAAGTTTTCACCTTCTTGAAGGAAATAATTCAGTTGAGACAAAAATGCTTCAAGATGTTTCAAAAGAAATAAATAGCATCCCATAGAGAGAGGTTAGGGTGGGCTGATCTAAAAACAGTTAGGGTCTCCTTGAAATTTAACTTGTAAAGTTTTAAGATGTTTTTGGTTATAATTTTGATATGGATGGCATAGTCATGGGAGTAAAGTGGTTCTTTATCCCTCCCAAGTCATTGTAGGTCAGAAGATCTCTGTCCATGATCCTCTTGATAAACTCACAGTGGGTGGGAGCCATCAAAAATGTTCCCTGAGACCTGGGTTTCTGGAGGTAGTGGGAAGAATATATTACTGCAGCTTTAAAGATGTTTAACTATAGAGGGGTGATCTGGCCATTGGGAGACACAACTACCAAGATACAGCTACAGTTTCCTTGGTTACCTGATTCTGATGCCTTGGTTACTGAGCTGCTGGGTTCTGTCTCCCAGGAAGTCCTTTCTGTCTCTATCTCTATACATCTTGGGCATGTAATACTAATTTTTCTTCAGTATTTACTTTTGTTACCTGCAAGGTCTTTCCTCACATGCCAGGAAGCTTTGAGAATTCTGTTGGCTTTCATAGCTTCCTCTTATTTATTAAATCTTTGATACACGTTAGAGCCTACAGGCATGACAGGCATTGAGAGAGATAGGCATCTTTAGCCATTGTTTCAAGATCAGACCAGAGGCTGAGAAAGCCTACAGTGCTTGCTTATGACTCAGATATTTGAAAGTCCTAGAATTTAGCTCAGGTCTTCTTGACCGATTGGCCGGTTGCCTTTTAAATCGCAGTTCATTGATGGTCTATCTGGTACCCCATCTGTTCTGCCAGCTAGCTGGGAAATTTTAAAGAAAGGCTTTGCATTAGTTTTTTCCTTTTAAAATAGAGTTGTTTGATTTAGGGTTTTCAAAAAGGCAATCTTTGACCCTTTAATTTCTGCTGGTTTTCCCTAAGAAAGAGTGCCCATACTCAAATCTGCACACCCCGCCTCCCTCTCCCTCCTTGTGGCCCTCGGTGTGGTTAAGATTCTGAGAAATCTGGTGATGGAGATCTGTTTAAACTCCTACAGCCTGACATTCTCCACACCCATCTGACCAAAGAGTTACTTTTGGTGTACAGTTCCTGAGATTGTCCCAGGACATTGGTGTTTCAGGGCACACAATGAAAAGCACAAGTTTAGAGTTCCAAGAGCTGATTGCTATCCTTCATGTACCATATGCACTTCTTGTGTGAGATGGCTAAGATAAATGGATCCTGCCTCCAAAGAAATCTGAAGGTAAGCTACAGTCTGTCATCAACAAGCCATGCTTAGCTCTGGGCATGGGCAGCAGGAATGTGTTGAATGGAGTAGGGGCTAGAGAGCATGTTGGAGTAGAGATCTGGGGTGCACAGTGCACCTAAGGTCAGAGGAAAGGTAGTGATTAGGAAATAGCTGAACAAAGAAGCCAGCAAGTTGGGGTCTGGAGGAAAACCCCAAGTGAAGCACAGAAGAATAGACACTGACAGCTGTAGAGTCAATGAGATGGCTTGATGAAGGCACCAAAAATGGAGGCGCCTTTTCAAAGCTGAGTGGGAACCAGGATCAAGGGAAAGACAGGGATCTGATGCTATCTCAGCGAGTTCCCACCCCCGAAAGCCGTGAGTTTATGGCACGAGTATCCTTACCCCTTTCTCCCTTCTTGTATCTGATACATTTAAACTTTATGACCTGCATTTCCCAGCCATATTCATCTGCTCTACAAGAGGGTGCTTAGCTGAGTGGTAACTAAAACGTGTGAGAGCACAATGGTTAGGGAGGGAACTCCATCCCTCTGAAATTACCCTGAGGGTTTTTTTAAACCCTATTTCAAAAATTTCCCTGGCACTCTGCTTTTTCAGTTGGGAATTTTATAGGTCGCTAGTAATTATAAAGCTCAGCTAAAATGACAAAAACAAGACATTTATTCCTTTGGGATAGAAATGGTCCAGAGGAGGGGAGGAATGATCACATCTGACGGTTGCCTCTTTCCTCACAAGACCCTCAATTCATGGTATCTATACTAAAGCAATGTAGTTATCTGGTCAACCCAACTTCTACAATTTTCTTCTTCCTCTAGGATGGAGGGTTTTTTCGTTTTTGTTTTTGATATTTTTGTTGTTGTTTGTTTGTTTCCCTTCATGTTGACGTATAACTGGAGCTAGCTAGCTCAGCAGCTTAGTAGTGTCTGGACTCTTTTTGATTCTCTGCCTTTCCTTCTTCTTGACAAGATGTCAGCTCTGGAGCCACCCATCATGTCAGTGCTCAGGGTAGAAATAAGATGAAGGCTTCCAAAGCTTTCTCAGATACATGTATCTCATTGTCTAGGGTGTATCATGTGAGCATACTCATTGCAAGAACATCAATGGGAAAGAAAGTGTTACATCACCAGAAATTGAGTGTGTTGCCTCTATGAACAAAATCAGGGTGTTGACATCAAGGAAAAAGAGTGTGGCTACTGTGTCATTCAAAAACCAGTGTCTGCCATGGACAGTATATTTCTACTGCCTACTTGTGTTGAATTCTCTATGATATGGCTCCAAAGGTGGAATTCAGCTCCCATAAAATTACCGCTTCTCAGATACTTCTGCAAGGAACTCATTTCCTTTACATATGATACAGAAAGAATTTCAATGTTAAGATCATTTCAATGGACTATGATAATTTAAGGCTCCAGTAAAAAAAATAAATATAGTTTATTATGTGCCTTAAACATAACACACAGCAAACCCCAACCAGAACACTTGGAGTACAGGACAGCCTGTGCTCTGGAGAGTGAAGCACTCTGCCTTTCTAAGAAGATGGGCACCGGCAACATCCTTAGCATCTCTCATATTTCCCAGGGGGAGGAGTGGAGATGGGATTGCTTGTTTCATTTTTTTTTAAGCTAAGGATCTGTCAGAGGAAGTTTCAAAATAGATACAGAGAGAAGAACACCAAGACCAAGAAGAACCAGCTGGTGCAAAATACAGTTGTGTTTTACTTTGGGTTCTGTCCCTTTGTCTCCCAAGATGTTTTCATAATGAAAGTCTGGTTCCCACCCTCATCCTTCCCTCTACCCATGGTCTCTGGAACAGTAAGGCTCTGTGAAGTGCTTTCTATGCTTCATGGGGCCTCACAACCGCCCTGGAGAACATCAACCCTCCATTCTGCAGGTAAAAAGCTGAGGGTCCAACAGACACGTTCACTTGCCCAAGAATATCTCATAGAGCTGCTTCACCATCCTATCACTCAGCTCTGAGAGAATGAAATCCATCAAAGCATCGAGGAAAGCAGGAGGGCAGCCCACCTGAGTATATGGCAGGAGCAGAGTCCTCTGATTGCTATCAGTTCTGTCCTATGTTCTGGGGCTGTGGTCAATTCATCTGGATTTTTTATTCTGAAAATAGGCATATGTCAAGGGATCTAGTGAGATTGTAGCTGCACTTCAAGCCTTTGCCGGGCCTCTATAAGCAGTAGCAACAATTCAGGAGAATTTTAAGAGCATCATCGTACAGTGGTTACCCCTGTTGTCTGCTGGATTTGAACCTTGCCCAAAGTCTCTCCTTGGATCAGTGCCCCAGTTGCTTAGTGTCTCATTTCCTCTTCTATAAAATCAAGTCTATTTCCTAAATTTCTTCTTTTTAAAAGAAGAAATTTTATTTCTTTCTTTATTTATTATTGTATTTTCATTTTATGTGTGTGTCTTGCCTACATGTACAGATGTGTACCATACACATGCTTGATACCCACATAGTCCAGAGGAGGGCACGGGATCCTCTGAAACTGAGTTAAGGATGGTTGGGAGCCACTGTGTGGTTGCTGGGAACTGAACTCAGTCCTCTGAAGGAGCAGAAAGTGCTCTTAACCACTGGGCTGTCTCTCTAGAGCCTGCCATAGTTTCTTGAGAACTCACAAAAAGCTTAGCACACTACCCTGTATAACTTAAGCCCACGATCAACCAACTCTTAGATCACCAGATGTTATTAGTTCCAGTGTAGAGAAAATCAAGGTGGTTTGTCCAGACTACAGAGCTCAAAGGCAACAGACCCTACAGAGCAACCACACCTTGCATTGGCTCTGTCTGCGCACAAGCTCATGGTTCTTCAATAGCAAGTGAACCAGACCTTCTCTCTTGGCAGCAGCAACACCAGAGAGCAGAGTGTACTGCCAGGAGAGGATCTGCTCCTTCCTTTGGAGGCCAAAACCTCGAGGAATGGGGTCTGGGTGGGCCAGGCCCTGAGTAAAGGTGACTCTTCATGTCTCTTTCTGCCCTGGACAGCAAGCACTCAGGCAGCTGCGTTCCCGGGCCACCGAGGAAAAGCCATAAACTCGGGCCCTTTTGAGCAGGCACCCGGCACTCCCCGCAGTATCACTTGGAGGTGTCAGCACATCATAAAGTATTCCTGCTTGGCTCAGCAGCTGCACCTAATTTTGTCAAAGGTTCAGAAACAACAAGAAGCATGGGCCCGTGCTGACTATGCCTGTGCAACCCTACAGAATTTCAACTTCTGAGGCCTCTGTCAAAAAATATTCTGAGCCATTTTCTCAGGCCAACACAAACAGGCTTGGAGGAGAAGTGGCTCAAGCGGTCCTGCCTGCTTCAAACAGGCTAGAGCCCCCACCCCTGCTTCAGGCACCAGAAAAGTACAGCGTGTATTGTACACAGTGCAAACATCACACTGGGGTGGGCAGATGGTTTGGTGGGGAAGTGTTCATAAGAACATTGAAATAGATGAGCCGGGCGGGCGGGCGCTTCCTTTGGAGGTGGTGGCCAGGGTCCCTGGCCGGAGGTTCAGGGCCGGACGTGGTCAGCATGGCTCTTTGCTGCTCCGGATATCGGCACTCCAGCGGAGAGACAGAGTGTTTAGCCAGGGTTTGTGGTGAGTTTTATAAATCCCCATTTGTGTGCACAAAGAAGAATTCTCCGCCACAGGGCCTGCTGGTCAGAGATGGTCATCTTCAGGTGCCAGAAGTCAAAGGCCCAAGGCAATGGTTCTAGTCCCATGCAGGATGTGGAGAAGTGACTTATGGGGAAAGAACTCCAAATCTGGCAGAGAAGAGCTGGAACCAAACACTTTTCTTCACCAGCGCTCTAGCCCTGCAGCCTTCACTAAGCTCTCTGCCCCCTTGAACTTGATATATTTGTGTAAAGAATTAGCTTGATCCAATGCAGAGATGCATATACTGGCTTCCCCCTTCCCACATTACCAGCACACGTTTAGTGTCTTAATGAATGAGCCAGCTAGTGAGCAGGTGTGTTATAACAGAAGCTCTGACAGGGACACTGTGAGGGCAATCGCCAATGAGCAGACTTGCTTAAAGCCTCAGGTAGCTGTCTTTTATAAGTTTCTGAGCATGTGGATGAAGCCAGGCTAGATCATCTGAAAGCCAGACTCTGGGCTCTGCATTTAAGACCTCCCAAGTTCTTGCATTGATGATAAATAATTCTTTTTTTTATTAGATATTTTCTTCATTGACATTTCAAATGCTATCCCGAAAGTCTCCTATACCCTCCCCCCACCCTGCTCCCCAACCCAACCACTCCTACTTCCTGGCCCTGGCATTCCCCTGTACTGGGGCATATGATCTTTGCAAGACCAAGGGCCTCTCTTCCCATTGATGGCTGACTAGGCCATGCTCTGTTACATATGCAGCTAGAGACACCCCCCCAGAACTGATAAATAACTCTTGACCATGACATCTGTGTACAGCTGCAAATCACCTCCCCTGACTGGGCTTGCAATGACTTTGATGGGGAAAGATCGAGAAAGGGATCTCGTGTGCTTCCCACAGCTGGACATCCTGGTCCAGAGTTTCTGTCCGGTTAGCTAGGTTGTCAGTCTGCAAAGAGAACTGACACATGAATTCCCCTCAAGAATGAGGTTTGCAATAAGATGCCGGAGGAGCAAGAAAGGCTCTGATTGGCTCTTATTATTTTGGGCTTCAGGTATGTTTGTGTGCCTTTGCTAGTGTCTGATGGTGGAAGAACAGGCCTTTGAGCTACAGACTTTTAATCTACTTTATATACTATGCAAAGAATTAAGCCTCAACTATGCCGTGCATGTGCTAAGCTGGAAGCTATATGCCTGGTCTTTGGCAGCCCATGCTGGCCTCGAACACGCTAAGTAGCACTCCGTTGTGTAAATGTACCACATTTTCTGTATCCATTCCTCTGCTGAGGGACATCTGGGTTCTTTCCAGCTTCTG
>NC_034603.1:486641-501479 GCF_900095145.1 Mus pahari | reverse complement strand
ATAGGGGACTAATATCCAATATATGTAAAGAACTCAAGAAGCTGGACGCCAGAAAATCAAATAACCCTATTAAAAAATGGGGTACAAAGCTAAACAAAGAATTCTCAACTGAGGAATACTGAATGGCTGAGAAGCACCTGAAAAAAATGTTCAACATCCTTAATCATCAGGGAAATGCAAATCAAAACAACCCTGAGATTCTACCTTACTCCAGTCAGAATGGCTAAGATAAAAAATTCAGGTGACTGCAGATGCTGGAGAGGATGTGGAGAAAAAGGAATGCTTCTCCATTGTTGGTGGGATTTCAAGCTGGTACAACCACTCTGGAAATCAGTCTGGCGGTTCCACAGAAAATCAAATATAGTACTACCGGAAGATCCAGCAATACCTTTGTGATTTCTTCATTGTTTTTATCTCTGATTTTAGATCCTGGATGGTTTTGTTCAATTTCTTCACCTGTTGGGTTGTGTTTTCCTGTAATTCTTTAAGGGATTTTTGTTTTTCCTCTTTAACGGCCTTACCTGTCTACCTGTTTTCTCCTGTATTTCCTTAAGGGAGTTATTTATGTCCTTCTTAAAGTCTTCTATCATCATCATGAGATGTGATTTTAAATCAGAGTTTTGCTTTTCTGGTGTGTTGGGGTATCCAGTGCTCACTATGGTGGGAGTACTGGGTTCTGATGATGCCAAGTAGCCTTGGTTTCTGTTGCTTATGTTCTTGCCCTTGCTTCTTGCCATCTGGTTTCTCTTGTGTTAGCTGGTCTTGCTGTCTCTGATTGTGGCTCACCCTTCCTGCAAGGCTCTGTGTCAGTACTCCTGGAAGACCAGGTCTCTCCTGGTAGTATTTGGGTATGGAGAGCTGCAGCACGTGATCAGCTCCAGGTGCAGACAGAAACTGGAAGATCCTGTTCCAGGCTGCTCCTCATTTCCTGTGTCCTGAGGGCTCCAGGCAGGTCCCTCTGAACAGAAGTGATGGTCTTACCCGTGCTCACAGACTTGTCTGCATTCCTGGGAGACCAGCTCTCTCCCAGAGGTATTTGGGTATGGGGTGCTATGGCACAGGATCAGCTCCAGGTCCAGATGAAAACCAGAAGGCACAAGGACCATTCTTTGTGTGTGTGAAGAGATGGTGACTTCCATGTGGCTAGGTGGTACATGATGTAAAGGACCATCAGGTGCAGCTGGGGAAGGATGCAGGTTTCTACAATCCTCATGTCTGCTTCAGTGCAGATTTTGTATGTCAATCCATTGGTCCTGGGATGGGTGCTCAGTTCTCTGGATACACTGTATCCATTGGCCTACTCAGCTGTAAATACCTAGTCTTCAGTCTCTTGCTCCTTTACTGTCCTCTCAACCTCCTACTGTGTGAGTCTGTGCCATTTACATGCTTCCTTTCCATATGGCTTTGTTTTCCATCTTCCATACCTATATAGCTCTGCTCTGCTTGTTACTAGGTAAAGTAGATTAACATATGTTTAAATCACTGTGACTAGATGACTATTGTTCATGTCACGCCATGTCACATGCTGAGGTTATCTTTCACATGTTGAAGTTATTTTTCCTAGAATTCATCTATCCAGTTCTCTGTGGGTGTTTATTCATCCCACACTGGTTTACTAAGTGCCTATGACCTGCCAATGCCTGTCCTGGCCTGTGGAGATGTGGTGTGAGGAAGATGGCAATGAATGAGGACGACAGACAACGTTGCCAGTGCCGGGCAGCAGGCAATGAACAGATGGACACATAGAAAGAACTCTGGGCAGAGACAGTGAAGGAAAGGGAGCTGTGGCAGGAGCTTGGACTGTAGTATGTAGACACAAACGGCCCATGTGATGGTCACAGGTTCTGGGAAGACACTTGTATGGGAAAACGGAGATCATGACACAGATTCTGATGAACAATTTTCTACCATGCCTCATGGGAGGCCAGAGGAAATTGCCAGAACATTATTCAAGTGGGTTGTTTTTTAGGTGGCCACAGTCCCCTCCCCCACCCATCCTTTCCCCGTTCTATACATTCTTGTGATATGACATTTTACATGTCCCTATGCCTCCAGCTCAGCTGCAGTGCTAAGCCTACTGATATATGTCAGACAACTTAAATGTTAAAAAAACACGGTTGTTACTTACTGAACTTAATGGATAAATATTTAACTTGCAGTATAGTATGATTAAACACTTACTAAACTTTCCCCACTATGACCCCCAAACAAAGGATGTGTTGAGGTTCCCTATCCCTTTAAATGCTGAGGAAACAGGAGAGTGACTGAGGTTAGGAGAGAAGTTCATGCTGACCCACTCTTCTCCATTATCGTATTGACAAGCCTGACTGGATGCTTATGATCACACCCGAGGGCAGCTCACTCAATGAGAGCAAAAAGCCTGAGTGAGTGACACCCAGAGGCCTTAGTAACGGAACCAGCATGCAATAGGAGGCAAAGCCCCGTTGGGGTGTGAAGTCTCAGATCTTCAGGGACATGGCTCACTTCTAAAACACTCTCTGAGCCTTTGATACTTAGCTTGCAATGTCTGCCAAGGAAACACGGAGTGCCCTAACTTGACCTAGTGTCCTTTGAAAGGATCCCTCCCCAGCTTTCTACTTTACCTGAGACCCAAAGGGGCAAGACAGAGAGAGGGATCTAGTGCCTAAGCTGTTACTACTTGGGAATGTAATGAAGTGTTAAGCAGACTGGCAGAGGAGATAGAGAAAAAGCTCTCTTTTATCCAGCAAATTGGTTGTAGAGCTAATTCAGTGATGAGAAAGTTTTGGATGAGATCATAGGTGGTGCTGGAGTGATAAGATTGGGGTGGTGGAGGTGGGTGGTGGGAGGGAGGTGAGACTGGGAGTAAGGTTGGTCTCCGGTCCTTTAAACACTTTAAACTGCTTTCCATCTTATTACCAAGCAGACTTTAATGTCAGAAATCTATTTCTCCTAAAACTATTTTCAAGTGTTCACTGGTCTGGAACCATATCTGTCCTTTGGGCCTCAGACAATCACTGTACCTTGAAAGAGCTTTACAAACTGCTCTGAAGAAAGCAGGTAAAGAATCTCCACTGACACAGACCATGGCGTTTGCTTACGTTTGAAGTGTTTTCAGAACTAGGGACTCTCTAAGGTAACATGACCCCAGAGATGGAGAGCTATGCAGACAAGTGTGCTTTTGGATGAGAAATAAATGTAATCCTGGACAAGATATTCACACAATGGCTCTTCAGGATTTGGAAGTCAGTTGCTGCTGGGTAACATAGCACCTTAGACTAGGTAGTTTATATACAGATATTTCTCACAGTTCCAGAATCAGATAAGTCCAAGTCAGAGGTGCCAAAAGACTTGGAGTTGGGTGAAAATATGTTCAAGGATGCTTCTTATTTTATGTGGCAGAGGGACAAACCCTGGGTCCTCACATTGTAGGAATTCAGAAAAGGCAGAACAGGCTCCCCTTTACTCTTTTGTAAGTACACTAATTTTATTCACGAAGATGGAGCACCCATGACTCGATGACCTCCATGACTCTAAATCACCTCTACTTCTTAATCTATTGCACCGAGGATCAAGTCCGCAAATGAACGTTGGAGGGGCACAGATATTCAAATTCCAGCAGGTGGCTTGGATCAAGGCAGTGAGCCTTCTGGGATGGGCAGCAGCTGAGTTGAGCTCTGTGGCTTCTTCCTCAGCTTGTTGCTTGGACAGCAGGTTCAGTTGTAGCACAAGGAAGGAAACCAGGCAGAGCTGAAGGAGACCCCTGTGCCCCAGAGGAGGATGCAAGGCTGGGAGTCCAGTCCAGGGAGCTACAGGAACCTAGAGTTTGTGAAACCTCATACAATCGTAGAGAAAGACGTGCAGAATTCCAGGGCGGAAGGGCGGTCCTTTGGGGTTCAAGCAGAGTATCGTTACTATATTTGTGTGAAGAAGCTGTACACAGCTAAAGAGAGAATCTCACAGAAGGATTACAAGCACACTATTGTAATCAGGCCAACCAGGAAACCCCACATGGTACAGGGTTTACTGTAGTTCAGAAAAATTAATTATGGATAAATGTTGTTCAAGTCTAGCATAATATATGTTTTAAAGCAAGACTTCCAAGGATTAGATTATATCCAAAACAATTTGATCCCTGGGGTTCAAAATATTTATAGCACTGCACAAATACCTAACAGCAAGGAAGGTAAAATTGATAGCATTTGGCATCAAATTAAAAAAATCACCAGCTATGTAAAAGAGCCCGGAAATGAGACTCATAAAAATCCACACATTTTACAGTTAATACATAAAATCAGTTAGTATAGCTATATTTTTAATATTTAAGCTCAACTAAATATGTTGAGTTAAAAATATTAGACAGTGTAAAAAGGACAAAATTAGATACCTAGAGATTAAAACAAAACAAAACAAAACAAAAACACAGTGCTACAAGCCCTGAGATAAGAAAATGCAGTGGATAGGATTCATGGTGGGCCAGACATTGCGGAAGAGGAGATCAGATAATAAGGATGTCTCAACAGACGCTATGCCTCGTGAAAGGCTCTTTTAAAAAGCAGGGGTTGAAAAGATGGTTCACAGTTAAGGCTTGCATTGCTCTTGCAGAAAATGAATTTGATTCTCAGAACACACATGGGGCTCACAACCACCTGTAACTACAGTTCCAAGGGAAGCTGATGTCCTTTTCTGGTCTCTGTGGACACTTGCACTTATAGACACACACACACACACACACACACACACACACACACACACACACCCTAAAATATATCCAAGGACTTCTGCATAAGATGATGAATTAGAAGCTGCTTTCTTGTGACCTTATGAAGGAGAATCAGAATAAGAAAAAAAAATTAGACTCTATTCCAAAGGAAAAAAAAAAAGAGGAAGAACTTTGTTTGGAGTACACAGGACGGGAAAGGATACCTGGGAAATGTGAGAAAAAAAAGTTGAAAGAATGAGGGAGGGAGGGAGGGAGGGAAGGAAGGATGGATGGATGGATGGATGGATGGATGGCAGGCAAACTAGCAAATAGAAGCCAAAACTAAGCTGGCATAACCATTCCAGTATGGAGAATTTAAGCAAAAATAAATCAGAAGAAGCAAGTCACATATCAATGAATGGAAGAATTTATCAAGGAGATACAATCATCTAAAATATCCATCAGATGTTGGGGCTCCCAGTCTCATTAAATAAGCATCAATGAGCACAAAATGTCAGATGGATTCTGATGCACAAGTAGTGTGTGATGTCAACACCTTGCTGTGAGAGCATGGAAAGTAAAAAGCAACAAGTAGGTCTCTCTCTCTCTCTCCCTCTGTGTGTATGTGCATATCTGTTCCACTGAAGGAAAAAAGATGGTTTTAACAAAAAGACTCAATCAATGAAGTGTTCCAAATATGCAAGTCCCAGAAACACCAGGAATGATCGAAAGTCCCCTCCAAAAATCCCTTATCCCATAATAATGGCTCCCAACAAGAATGATTCGGAAGAACTTCTAGCCAAAGAATTTAAAAGACGACTGAAGGCAGATTTAAGTACTCTCCTAGAGGGCAAAAACAGCCGAATGAAGTGAAGAAGTCGGTCGATGGAACTGTGCCCCCAGACAGCCCAGCAAATACAGGAAAAATTGAAACAGCTTCTTGTATTTTGCCCAACTGATAGAATGCAGCAAGGTATCATCAGCAATAGACATGGTGAAAAGTGAACAGAACCATAAAGACTGAACAACTTACTGCTAAGTGATAACTCAGTGAGAGAGAGAGACAGACAGACAGACAGAAGGAGAGACAGAGAGACAGAGAGACACAGACAGAGAGAGAGACAGACAGAAAGAGAGACAGAGAGACAGACAGAGAGAGAGACAGACAGACAGAAAGAGAGACAGAGAGACACAGAGACACAGAGACACAGAGAGACAGACAGACAGAGAGAGATAGACAGAAAGAGAGACAGAGAGACAGAAAGAAAGAGACAGAGAGACAGACAGACAGACAGACAGAAGGAGAGACAGAGAGACAGAGAGACACAGAGAGAGACAGAGAGAGAGACAGACAGAAAGAGAGACAGAGAGACACAGAGAGAGACAGAGACAGACAGAAAGAGAGAGAGACAGAGAGACAGACAGACAGAGACAGACAGAAAGAGAGACAGAGAGACAGAAAGAGAGACAGAGAGACAGACAGAAAGAGAGAGAGAGAGAAAGACAGACAGAGAGAGAGAGACAGAAAGAGAGACAGAGAGACAGACAGAAAGAGAGAGAGACAGAGAGAAAGACAGTCAGAGAGAGACAGACAGAAAGAGAGACAGAGAGACAGACAGAGAGAGACAGAGAGAGATACAGACAGAGAGAGAGAGAGAGACAGAGAGACAGAGAAAGAGGAGACAGAGAGAAGAGATAGAGAGAGAGATGGAGGGAGAGAGAGGAGAGAGAGAGAGAGAGATAGAGAGAGAGATGGAGGGAGAGAGAGAGAGAGAGACAGTGCTTGTGGATGTCAGTTCCCTCCTGCTGTGTGGGACTGAACTCAGGTCCTCAGACTTGATGGAAGCACCCGGTGAATTGCATCAATTTGGGCTAAGCTGAGTCTTCTAATCCTGAGTCTTCTACTCCATGGATAGGTATGTATGTTCCTCCATGTACTTAGGCCTTTGTTTCTCTCGTTAATGTTTATTAATTTTATACTAATTTAAATAGTATTCTTTCAGAGGCTTTCACTTTGTGCTTTTTTGGCTGTTATATGTATTCTTATGTACAACTAGCCTATCCAGTGACCTCTGGAACTCATGCCCAGATGGTAGTAGTATGTCTGCAGACTCCTTCACATTTAGTACGAGCATAGCCTTTTATTCGCAGATACTAATGATTCTCTTCCTTTTGAAAACTGTCAACTTTATCCACTGACATATCTACACTGTTTACAACATACATCGCAACATCTAAAAGAACTGTAAAACAGACAATCTTGCTTGTTCTCACTCTTAGGAAGAAAGTTTTCAAAATTTTACCATCATGTACAATACTTGATGGAGGATTATTTTTTATTAAAATAAAACAATGTATCTAGTTAAGGAATTCTCTTCTGTTCCTAACAGTGTTTTTGCATATGTGTGAGTGGTGTGTATGTTTGTATGTGCATGTGTGTGTAAGTGTGTGTATGTGTGTGAGAGAATCAGAGACAGACAGAGTTTTACTTGATGGCTCTTCACCTTCTGTCTTGAGGCAGGGTCTCTCACTTTAGCCCAGACCTTACTGACTGGATAAGTGTGGCTAGCCAGCTTGCTTTTGGGGTTCTGTCACTACGTCCAAAGAGCTGGCTTGCCTAGCTATAAAAACAAAACAAAACAAAATAACAAAAACAAACCCAAAAAACACTATTAGGAAACATCAATGTATGTTGACTCTCAAAAGTTGTTCCCACATCAGCTTAGGTGAAGCAGTGCATATCTCCTTCATTCTGACAGTACGATGCACTGCAGTGATTTCTGATGTGAAGCCACCCTTTCGTTGCTGGAACAGATCCAGTTGCTCACACACAAGTCATTGTCCTTTTGCTGTTCTCTGAATGCAGATTGCTACTTTGTTGCCTCTGTGTTCATGAGAATGATAACTCTATAATTCTCCTTTCTATGCTGATTAGTTTTGGTGTCAGAGTTACAATCACCTCATTTAAAAATATTAAATATTTCCTCTTTTCTAATGTATGTAAATGACTATATAAAAATAGTGTCATTACCTCCATACACCTTCCCCCCAATTGGAACAACCCTCTTGGAAGAAATCAGTCTGTTCCTGGAGATTGTTTTATGTGGAAATTGTTGACTATGTCATCATTAACAGGTATAAGACTAGTCCAAGGTTTTCTATTTCTTCATATGTCTGCTTTTTAAAATTTTAAGCCTTTTAACGATAAACTGTTCATAATACACTAATTATAATTATCTTTCAACATAGGTAGGATATGGTCTGATATCCTGCTTTCATTTTGATGGGTCAATTTATCCTCTCCCTTTCTTCCTTTCCTCCTCACGCCCTCCCTTCCTCCATCCTTCTTATCAGACTCCCAGTATTCACTATTTGCACTGTCCTTTTATTTTTTCTTTGAGGATTTCATACATGTATACAGTTCATTCTATTTCCCCTCTCCCTCACTCTCTTTTATCTCTCCCCTCCTCCTTTCCTTCCTACTCCCTCCTACAGGCCCCTTCCTACAGTCACATCAGTTCATTTTGTTTTGTGACCCACTGGTTTTAACCATAATCATCTGCATGGCCACAGACTAGGATGTGTCCATTGGAGCCTAGTGGGCTCACTGGCACATAACTGACAGCCATGACAGTCCATACCCTGGAAGCTAGTTTAGCCAATAGTTCAGCACAGAGGGATGGACCTCATGAGCCCTAAATTGACCTTGTGATTGATTGAAAACAGATCCTGCTTTGTGTGGGAGTGGGTGGAGGACGGGGGTGGGTGGGTAGGTGGGAGAGAGTGCAGGCCACCACCTCAGCTACTGCACTTCCATGACTGCAGTGTCTGTGCCCTACCCTGAAGATAGTACTTCTCAGCCTTTCTCTTTGTCTTCTAGCCCTGACACTCTTTCCCATTGACATTCCCTGACAGCTAAAGAGGTGCACACATTTCCTAATTAGAGCTATCCATGTACACAGAAGCTTCTTTGAGGCCGAGGGCAGCAGTTGTCTATGGGTATAAGCACACACGTTTAGAGTGCAGGTTGGAACCAAGTCAGTTTATCCAAACAGACTCCGGACTTCCCAGGATTCGGTTCTCACTGCTTCAACAGTACCAGGTGCACATTCCTTCCTGCAGGGCAGGTCTCAAATCTAATTTGATAGAATCAGTTCTTGTACAAGGGCTTTCTTAAATGTTTTAAGACATTTCACTAACTTCTCTTTATCTTTGTTATTTTTCTCTACTTTCTTTAGATAGACTTCCTGCTGTTTTTTTTTCTGAGACAGATAACTAGATTGCTTTATGCTTTGTTCTTTTAGATATTTTAAAATATAAGTATTTAAGACTATAAATTTTTTTCAAACAGATTTAACCACATCCTATATTTTTACTATCATTAAAAAAATATTTTTCAGTTTCTGCTGGGAATTTTTTCTTTGACCCATTTAGTATATTGCTTAATTTCCAAGAATTTGTGGAATTTCTTTCGTTATTGATTTCCAGCCTCATTCTTCTGTGGTCAGAGAACAGATTCTGAGTAATATCAATCTTTTGAAATTTGTTTTGACTTTTTTTTCTGGCTGGCATAAGTGTTCCATTTGTCTCTGGAAAGAATATCAGTTCTTGTTATCTGTGCTTTGTAGATCTGAGACATACTGCGTTTCCTCCCCCCGCCCCACTTACATTTTCCTTGAGAGACCTATGGTAAAGTCTCCCATAGTGGATGGGTATGCCTCAATTTCTTCCTAGTTCTGTCAGGTTCTGTTTAAGGTATTTTGAGACTGTGTACATAAGCATTTAGAATTCACCATATCCTGGGAGAGCTATCTCTTTGCCATTTTGAAAACCTCATTTTATCTTACGGGTGCTTTCACCATGAGTCTACCTGGTCATTGGTTGTGCTGCAACAGCTTGTTTTGGAGACAGCTCGATTGACATGAGTATCTTGTCATTGATAATACTTTTTATATAAATTACAAAAAATTTATTTAAAACATACTTACATTTTAAAATATCTAGATACTATTGACGAGTATTGTCTGGAAATATCTAAAACAGCAGCTTGTTTGACATGAGTATCTTTTCTCATCTTTTAATTTTAATGTATTCTATATTCTTACAGTTAATATACATCACTCAAAATGTGTTGTCTTGTTTTATAATCTAGTTTGATAACTATAGACTTAATCCACTCACACTTGCTGGGATAATGGGTGTATTGGGCCTCCCATTGATTCTCCTGCTATTTTCCCTTTCCATAAAAGGAAATGCATTAGTCTCTCCCCCCTTACCCTCCCCTTTTATTCTCCTCTATCTTGTCTCTCTTCCTACTTTCCTGATGCTCTTTATGCTTGTGCTCTTTATCGTTGTGGTCCTTATCTTGGTGTTCTTTATCCTAGTGTTTCTCATCGTGGTGTTCTTCATTCTGATGCTCCTCATCCTGATGCTCCTTATTCTGGTGCTCCTCAGCCTGGTGTTCCTCATCTTACATCCTAGTGTTCCTTATCCTGATGCCCCTCATCCTGGTGCTCCCCATGCTGATGCTCCTCATCCTAGTGTTGCTCATCCTGGTGCTCCTCACCCTAGTGTTCCTCATCCTGGTGCTCCTCACGCTGGTGCTCTTTGCTGGGTCTTTCTTTCCCCAGTAGTATCAATGTCAGAGTTCTCTTCCTGGGTCCTCACAGTCATTTCTTCCTGACTTACTTTTCCCATGACATCATCTGTCCTTGAGGCTTTGATTGCTGACTCCTTGATGCCCAGCCCCGTCTCTGACTTTGTATCAGACTCAGCTGTCAATGAGCAAGTTAAACCATGGCTTCTAAACCTGAGGTCCCAGCAGAGTACACATGCCACTGTTTCCTCCATATTCCTTGTGTGCTGGTTTGAAGGGGTGCCAGACTCATCAGTCATCAGAGAAATGCAGCCTCCGGGGGGCACTAATACCCGCTCAGCAATAAAAAGCTGGGTGACAGCTGAGGGGACGTGCACAGCTAGAGCTTGTGCCAGCTGCCATTGGAATATAACCACTTCAGAAAATTCACACTGTCTACCAAAGCTAAATATTTACTTTATGGAATGAAAATGCCATTCTAATGACGTATCTACATACACACACATGTTCCCAAAAGCCTCCTACAGAAATATACCCAGAGGCACACTACTCATAATATCTAAAGTCCAAGGTCATTTTTATTAGCATGAACATACCAGATATATGGAACAAGGTATATGGAAACATGCGTGTGCATGTGAATGAATATATATGATGAATATATGTGATATATATATATATATATATATATATATATATATATATAAAATGAAACTAGTGGAGACATAAATAGATTAAGGAGGACATCTAGGAATAAATATAAATGCCCATCTTTATACCTATGACTTACCCGTGCCCAGCAGAGCAGGGTATGTAAGGCTGGGATGACGATCAGTGGGATAGCAAGTGTTTAGCATGTGCAAAACCCCGAGTTTCATCTCCTGTAAAATACATATACATTCATATGAATAGAATAGATTTTACATGTTCAAACATTTGAATACCACACTACTTTAAGAATTCACAAGCACTACCTTATACTTCACAAACCACTGTGGAGTTAAAGAATTTAAATACAAGGTTGGAGAGATGGGTCAGTGGTTTAGAGCATTCATTGTCTGCTCTTCCAGAAGTCCTGAGTTCAATTCCCAGCAACACCTGGTGGCTCACAACCATCTGCAATGGGATCCGATGCCTCCTTCTGGTGTGTCTGAGGACAGCTACAGTGTACTCACATAAAATAAATAAATCTTTTTTTTTTTAAAGAATCTAAACACAAAATTCCATGCATTATATTATTCTACATGTACAATTTTCAAAGCCAGAGAAACCAATTTATAATAACTCCCAAGAGCGTGGTTATGAGGGTCATGACCAACAGGAGTCACAGGGGGCTTCTAAGGTGACAGCAAGGTCTCTGCTTTGTTCTGAGTACCTGTTACTAGGCTGTGGTCAGTTTGTGGAAATTCACTGATCCATACTCATAGGATTTGTAATCTTCACATATATGAGCTGCACTGCCACTGAGAGTTAGAAAGGAAGACTTTACACAGGACTCTTGCCAGTTAAGCAAGAAATGCCAAATGGCCAAAGTCCCCTGGTTTTGTTTCTGTTGTTTTAAATATAAACAACTATCTTGGTCTGTTTTTCATTGCTATACCAAAACATTTAGGACTGAATAATTCACAAGGAAAATCTTTATTGGGCACACAAATTTGAAAAGCAGAAATTCCAAGTGTGGGGGTCCCCATTTGTTTGAACTTTCTTATGGATCTTCTCGGGTCACATTATAACTTAGTAGCTGGAAAATGGAGGTGGTGGTGGCGGTGGGGGGCAGGGTGGAGCAAGAGCAGGAATTCTCTTTCAGGAAATTCACAAGGGTACTATAACAACCAAGGGATTCTCCACTAGGGACAGCATTCCCAATAACCTAGCCACCTCCCACTAAGCTCCACTTCCCAAAGGTCCCTCTACTTCTCAACATAGCCACATTGAAGAATAAGCATCCACCATGCAGAATCTTTGGGAGCTACCCAAAGTCTATACAAACCACAACAGTAGATACTTATGAGCTTTCCTGTATTCAGGAAACATTCACTAAGTGCCTATGGGGGGCACAAGTCCACAAGGCCCAAGGCCTTGTGGTTTGATATTCAAATGGAGGAGACCAACAGTTGACAGGATAGATTAGGCAAAGGCTGATTACCATTCCAACTTCTAGGAGATTTGGCCCCTGGGAGACCCAACAGGGGGTCCCAAGCCAGGGAAGAAGGAGATTGTGTTAACTTTCCCTTGCTCCTTCCTGAGCAGAGGCCCTTCCACATCCAGTTAGCTCTGCTTTCTGGGAACTGATGCCTTCCCCTTCCTGCTTGCTTGCCTCTTAAAGCTCCTGTTGGCTCTCACTTGGAGCCAGAACCAGAGTCTCACAGACTCTCTACTGTTCTCTAAATTCTGGCTCCCTTTTTAAGCAGACCTTTATGAAATTCCTCAAGGCAGCCATTTCCAGTGTCCTGTTTCCTATTGGGATCCAGATAGGCACTCAAAATTAATTTCAGCCAGGGCGGAATAAAGGGGGTGGGAGGTGTTGTCTAAAAAGAAAATAATACATCTAACAATATGCAAATGCTGTGGCGATAGCTGCTTTGCAGCCATGCTTAAGCAATAAAGGCCAAGAGGAAGTTCACACATGTTTGGTATGTTTAGAAAATATCTTCATTCCAAGCTTGATGGAATCTACGGGGTGTGGGACCTGTGGAATGGAGGGGCTACCAGCTGTAGCTTTCATCATGGTGCAACTGAGATCAAGTGGTAGGAGGCAGGGACAGTAGAACAAGGTCAGAGAAGGCCTCAATGAGAATTGCAACAGTTGCCCGGGGCAACAAAGGACAAGGGGACCTAGTGGCTGGAAGTACCTCTGTCCTCTCCATCTAGGTCCTGCCCAGGGATGACAATGCTGCCTCTTTTTTTAGAACTCAGGTCTAATGTGTTCCTGAGTCCCACTGCTTTCCAGGAAGGCGTCACTACAAAGCATTTCCCAAACTGCACATCCACCCCTTTCCTCAAACGCAGACTTGCTCCCCTCAAAAACAAACAAACAGACAAACAAACAAACAACTGGGAATCTTCTCTACAGTTCCCTCATGGGTAGACTCCATCAAGCTCAGAAGGAACATGTTTTTTTAAACATACCAAACGTATATGGACTTTCTTTGGTATCACTTAAACCCTATGGCATAGATACTATAGACATTGCAGTCATAGATCACTCACACTGTATGTGATCTAGAGATGATAGAATGCATAGGAAGGTGTGTAGGAGTCAGTTACATGCAAATAGGGTGCGATTTTACACATGACACTTGAGCAAGCATGGATTTCACTGTCTGCTGGGGTCCTGAAGCCAATGCCCCGGGAATCCTGACACACGTGGCTATAATTCCAAAAGTCTGGCAGCCATATTTAAATTCTTTCATTGTCTATAGCCATTGGACCAAGCACTGAGTCACTCAGGACACTCACAGGGTACATACTCTGGATGTTCACACTGCCCCATCCACACCTCTCTATACTCTCCTTTCTCATTCTCCCTTTTCTTTGTTTCCCTACACAGTTTCAAGTCAATCTTCATACCTTATGTACATACGTGATTTTATGTATTTATAAAAAAATCAATCCAGGAAGCAAATGAGAGAAGAAACACAATATTAGACTTTCTGAGATTGGCTCAGTCCTATTAGTGTGATAATCTCTGGCTGCATCCATTTTTTCTGCAAATGACATCATTTCAACTGTTGAACAGGTAAGATGGTTTCCTAACTGACCTGTTGTGAATTGCGCCTGCACTGCAGGAACCACTGACACACAGGCATCTCTGTGATGTTTCATTTGGGAAACCACTTGGGAGTGGTACAGCTGGGTCATGGGAGGTCTATTTTTTTGTTTTGGAGAAGCTCTCATAATGATTCTGCACACATTTATAGTCGCACCAGCTCTCTTTTGCCCACATCCTTGCCAGCATTTGTTGTTTTGATAAAGCAGACATGCTGACTGGAGTGAGATAGGCTAGCAATGCAGTTTTAATTTGTATTTTTGGATAGCTAGTGAGATTGAACACTAATTTTCATATGCTTTTTGGAACATTGTATCTCCTTTTTTGAGAACTGTCTGTTTCATTTGCCCATTTATTGACTGAGTTTTTTGCATTCTTGTTTAGTCTTTAAAGTTCTTTGTATATTATAACTACTAATCTTCTGTCAGATATGTGGTTAGCAGAGATTTTCTTTCATTCTATGGGTTGCCTCTTCTTGGGTTATTCCCTTTGCGGTGACAAAGCTGTTTAATTTCCTGAGCTCCCAGTTACATGCAACTAGCATGCCATTTTGCATAAAACACTTTAGCAGTAAAAGAGAGACTGCTCTCTTTTATGGTCTTATTAGAAAGTGCTTGCTTTATCACAATTGCTCTGTAGTATAGCTTAAGGTCAGGAATGGTGATTCCACCAGAAGTTCTTTTATTGTTGAGAATGGTTTTTGCTATTCTAGGTTTTTTATTATTCCAGATGAATTTGCAAATCGCCCTTTCTAACTCTGTGAAGAATTGGGTTGGAATTTTGATGGGGATT
>NC_034603.1:437177-485071 GCF_900095145.1 Mus pahari | reverse complement strand
CCAGCATCCACTTGGTAGCTCATAACCATCTGTAATGAGATCCAATGCCTTCTTCTGGCACACGGGTGTACATGCTGACAGATGACTCATGTACATAAAATGAATAAATGTTAAAAAAAAAAGGAAAGTGCTTGTTTATGCCTACAGCTGGAGTCTTTTTTTTTTTTTACTTTTTCTTTTGAAATATTCATAGTAGTGAGTCTTTGATCAACTTGGAATTGATTCTTGTATAAGGTGAAAGATAAGGATCTAGTTTCCATCTTCGACCTGAGTATATGAAGTTCTCCAGTCTCCACTTGTTGGAGAAGCTCTTTTTGCAGTGCATACTCTTGGCATCTTTTATTGAAAACCATGTGTATCTGTGTAAGTTTATATTGGGGCCTCTTTTTGTTCCTTGGACCCACGTAGTCATTTCTGTGCCAGTATCATGCTGTTGTTGTTACTGTGGCTTTATATAGGGTGACTTGAAGTTAGGGTGATATTCCCAGAATTATTCTTTTTTCCGGGATAAGCCTTTTGTGCATCATGTTAATTTTAAGGTTGCTTTCTATTTCTGTCATGAATGGCACTGGGTGTTGGTGAGGAGTGAATCTGCTGACTGCTTTCAGTGAGATAGATGATCTCACAGTATTAACTCATCCAGTCCCTGTGTGGGGACTTCCCGCCTTCTGATCAAAGGCCTTTGATTTCTTTCCTCAGTGTTGTGGGGTTTTCATTGTGGTGGTCTTTTGTTTACTCCATTAGGTCTATCCCAAAGTTATTTTTAGGGAATTGTGAGTAAGATTGTTTCCCGTATTTCTTTCTCAGTATGTTCTTTATTGGTATGTAAGGAAGCTGCCGATTTTTTTTAAAGTTAACTTCCTTCAGCCACTTTGCCCAAGGTGATTATTAAATCTAGGAATGGGGTGGGCTAAAGAGACAGATTGGTTAATAAAATGTTGTCTTGTAAGCATGAGGACTTGAGTTTGATTTCCAGAATCCATGTAAAAGGGACAGGGAGGGGATGGGGACACCCTCTTCTTACCCCAGCATTGAGGACATAGGGGTACAACCTTCTTATACCCCAGCACTGGGAAGGTAGAGACAACCAGATCCCTAGGGTTTTCTGGCCAACCAGCCCATTATACTTGGCAAATTCCAGGCTAATGAAAGGTTCTGTCTGAACTCCAGGCTGTTCGCCTTTCTTTCCTCTCTTGTCTTATTACTCTAGCCATGACTGCAGATGCTTCAGTGAAGCAGAGTGATATTCTGTCTTCTTCTTGACCATGGTAGAAATGCTTTGAGTGTTTCCATTTAGTTTGTCCTATATAGACTTTATTGTGTTGAGATATGTCCCTTCTATTCCTCATCTCTTCAGGGCTCTTATCATAAGTGATTTTATCAAAAGCCCTTTGGTAGCTACTGAAATGATCATATGATTGTATGCTTGATTTAGTTTATGTGATGTATCACATTTCTTGATTTGCTTATTTTGAACCACCCCTTCATTTCTAGAATGACGCTAACTTGATCCAGTATGTGATTTTTTTTTCCTGAGACAGGGTTTCTCTGTATAGCCCTGGCTGTCCTGGAACTCACTCTGTAGACCAGGCTGGCCTCAAACTCAGAATTCCTCCTGCCTCTGCCTCCAAAGTTCTGGGATTAAAGGCATGTGCACCACCACTGTCTGGCTGTATGTGATCTTTTTGGTGTGTTCTTGATTTTGGCTTCCAAGTATTTTATTGAGAAAATTTGCAACTGTGATCATCTAAGATATTGATTTATAGTTTCTTTCTTGTGTCTTCATTCCAGTTTTAGTTGCAAAGCAATTCTAATGATTTTCTGAATTTCCTTGATATCTGTTGTTATGGCCTTCTCCACCTCTGATTTTATTAACTTGGGTCTGCTCTTTCCTTTGGTTCATTTCACTAAAGTTTTATTAATCTTGCTTATTGCTCCAAAGAACCAACTCTTTGTTTCATTGGTTCTTTGCATTGTTTTGTTTCCATTTCTTTAACTACTGCCCTGAATGGTTTCTTTCCACTCATTGACTTTTAGTTTGGTTTGCTCACATTTTTACAAGACTCCAAGGTATATTTAAATTATGTATTTGACATCTTTCTGATTGTTTTACTATAGCTGTAAAATTCTCTTTAGGTCTGCTTTCATTGCATCCCACATCATTTGCTCTGTTTCTGTGGTGGAACCCAGGGCTTCAGGCATACTGGGCAAGCATTCCAACACTGGGCTATGATCCCAGCCCTTAGCCATAGTTTTAAATAGAAAGAAAAAGATGCTCTAGCATCCTCAAAGCCTGGGGTTGGTTTCTAGCACCACTAAAACTAGGAATAGTGACTTAACAACTCAAGGTTGTTCTCAGCTACTTATGGGTCTGAGGTCATCCTGAGTTCTAAGAGACCCTGTCACAATGAAAAAAAAAAAGTAAATAGAAAAAGGAGAAAGAGAAGAAAGAATAGGAAAAATAAGTAGGAAGAATAACCCTGGTGATATATTTAAGCCAGTATATTCATATAGTGTTCATTCAACAAAACCAGTGTAAAATGACCAGTGAGGACAGACAGACACCAAGGCTCTAATGTCTGATATGCTTTCTCTTTCAGCCACTCAGCACCTTTACCTCTGACACCTTGCAAGTTCTTCCACCACCTTGGACAGCATAGCCCTAGAGTGCCCTGTAGGCTTGGTTACCATGCACTTCAAGTGACCCCAACCTAAAGAAGATTTATGGCTAGGAGCTCTCATACAGGGCCTACTAAAAGATTGTGAATGATGACATCCCAGAACCTGTGGGATAGATAGAAGGATCCGAGGAAAGATATGAGTTCATTCAAGAATGTGAGGAGGTGTTTGTCTCAGATGGAGTCATGTCACACAGTGACATTCAGTGAACAATCTACCCATACAATGGTATAGACGATGTAGCCTGGACCTGGTGTATTTTATAGGCTAGACCACATAGGTCTATATAAGCATGCAATATGGCATTCATATCATGACAAAGTCATGTGTAACTCACATCTGAGGATGAGTTATGTACCATCTTCTTTAAAATGGCAAAGCCATATACATTTTTTATATATTTTTTTGTTTTTGTTTAGGAGATTGGCCTCTTTTTCCTACTTGTTAATTTGTTAATAATTTACTCACATCAATGTGTGCTTGTGAATACCTCTTCTGTACTCTGAGCTGTATAGAATTGTCTTTGTTTTGTTTTTCTGATTCTTTCAGTTTTAACCACAGAGAGCTCATCTATATATTGAGTAACACTTGATGTATGTACATTACTACTTACAGAAAATGATGCTCCGCCCAGGAAGCCTATTGCTGGCTTCTGGATTTTACCTGAACTTGGACCTCTTGGTTTTGTCCAGGTGAAGGCTGGGAAGATGAGCTGAGGTTGCCCTTCACTTTTCCTGGAACCAGACAGGGCAGCTAGATGTCTGAGATAGAGCCTCATGTGTGAGCCTGTCTGTGTTCTGGAAGCTCAAAGCCAAAGGTAGGCTAATTACATACCTAAACACATGCCCAAAAAAATATGAATGGCACCAGCTCATAATGAAGGGGTTCAAGGCTCCACAAATAGTGCTCCCCTAGTCCCTGACCACCTTGGATGTGAAGTAGAACTCACCTGTGTCACTGCACGAGAACTCATTGCCCTGCCTCACCCATTGCCCACAGACCATCACCAGAAGTCTGTGGAGGGCCCTGGGACCATGATCTGAGTATTCTCACATGACCCCAGTGAACAAGGCTAAGTGTGAAGGACCTACTCTTGGTGATGTGGACTTGCTCCAGAACCTGGGAAACAATCCAACAGGCCTCATGTTGGCTATGGATCTCAAAGGAGAGTCAGTTGTGGGCAGTAACTACACAAACCCTTTGCTCTAGGGGGTGGGGGTGGGGGTGAAGGATAAATCTTAAGAATTGATCACCTCCAAAGAAGTCAGGGTCCTTGAAACTTTGTATGGGGTCACATCCCAGAATGCTTTAGCAGTTAGTTGGGTTTCACAAGTGAGAGTATACCCAAGGTTTAAATGTGTAAACTCCCTGTTGGGGATGGAGGAAGCAATTTCAGCTTTTATCTCAGGGTATACACAGTCACCCAGGTCCAGGGCATATTTTAGCTCCCACGTTCCCATGACACAGAGCAAGCTTTCTGGGCTAGTAAAGACTTTTATGATGCAATATATATTTTTTCTTTTTAAATTTAACCTCCTTTTCCTTCCCCGAGCACTTTCAAAGTAAAGCTCTCTATTTCAAACTTATGAACACACACATCTGGCAACTCCTCACGTATCTGATTCTTTTTTTTTTTTTTTTTTTTTTCGAGACAGGGTTTCTCTGTGTCTGTCAGGGTTTCCCTGGCTGTCCTGGAACTCACTCTGTAGACCAGGCTGTCCTCGAACTCAGAAATTCACCTGCCTCTGCCTCCCAAATCCTGGGATTAAAGGCGTGCCCACCACGCCCAGCAAGTATCTGATTCTTATAGAGTAGATGCCACATGTCATATTTTTGTGAAGATTTGTTATAAAATGCCCCAGAATCCCTTGAAGCCTCTGGTTTCAGAATAGCTATTTTCCCCAAATTGACAAGACAGGAGCAACTGAATGGAGGGCAAAGGTATTCAGGCTTACTGTTTCACAAAGCTTCCATCCACCATAGTGGGAACAATGGAACATAGGAGCTCTGTTGCTGCTGACAGGCATGTAGGGCAGATGCTTGCTGCCATGCTGGGGAAGCAAAGCAAACAAACCCTCTAAATAGGTGTGACCTTCAAGAGCCAGCGATGACCATGTCTGCCAGCCCTCTCCTTTTGGATGCTCCTCAGTTTTTAAAGGCTGAGAGTAGAGCAGCAGAGTGTGAGCCTGGTAAATCCTAACAGCGTGCATCTCGTGCTTCATCCCCACTCCCTCCCCTCCCCTTCCCTAGCTTTCACTTTTCACGTATGAATCCCCACAGTTGCTTGCTTTCCCACCTTCACACCCCAGTTTGTCAGCTTGATCTAGGCCATTAACTGGGTAACCATCCCGGGGAGAGTGTGGGAGGAGAAGCTGATAGTATGGAGGAGGCTGCTTAGCTGCTGACAGGAAGCAGCCTTGGCCCCTAGGACAGACAAGGACAGAGTAAGGAGCTAGCACCCAGGTCCAACCTGAAGAGATAAATTTCAGAAGACCTTCAGAAGACCACAGCAGTGTGCCCATCAGAGGAAGTATATGTTCTACCTCAGCTTTCCTTTATTTTTCCCAAGCCTCTTCCTTGTGGTAAAATGATTAAATCTGAGGGTTGTTCTCCTTGGGGATTGAGAAACTGGGGAGGGTCTCAGAGTTGGTGGCACAGCACTGGGAGTGATCAGGCTGCCCACAGCCACTAAGGGCCAGTGCTGTACCAGGTGAGCTCATAAAGAACATATGGAAAGTTCCAGAATGTTTTGGCAGGCAGGCATCTGGGTTTCAGAATTTCACTTTTAGGAGCTCCATAGATGTCTTAGTGCTGTATGGACGGCTGCTTTGGAACACACGGTCTAAAGCAAGCCATAAACAGAAAAAGGGAGAGGAAGACCTCAAACCATACTTACTTGCTAAATTTATATCTGAACTATGTTTAACTTTTTTACAGGTACCCAACAGGCTTCCCTCCACCCACCTGACCAATAAAGGGTTGTTCCTGCTGGTCTGTCTGTCTACCATGCTGGACTGAAGTCCCCCAGAAACTGTGAGCTCAGACAAGCCATTCTTCCCAGAAGTTCTACATATTTTGTTTGTTTGTGTGTTTGTTACCACAGCAACACACACAGAGTGGTAAAAACATCCCTCACTAATGAGGAACAGCATTGTGGGGTGATTTCTTATCAAGGGAAAAGGTCATGCAGCACAGAAGGAAAAAAAAAATCACTTTTCTTCAGAAAGAAGGGTGTACCGTGGGCTAGCTGTTTCTCCCCACATAGGCTGCTGGCACCACCCCCAGACAGAGCCCTGTCACCTCAGCCTCTCCATCCCGTAGACACCCTCATGTGAACTCTGTACACTTCGCCCTGCCTTCTAGGGTTGGCAGGCATGTGTGCCAACCAAATGAACTCTAGGCCTATGCAGAGGCCCTCTCCTTCCCCCCCGCCCCCCAGTCACGTCAGAAGATCCAGTTTTGTCTTGCTCCTTAAGTGTTCCCCAGCGGGAAATCAAAACACGCCAATCCCAGAACTGGGGCATGGTTCTCAATGCTATTAAAAAAAAAAAAAAAAGAAAAGAAAGAAAAAGAAAGGCATTTGTTTTGAGGTGGAGCAAACTGGTGTGGCTTGTTCTGGTTTTTTGGTTCAAGGTTCAGGCCAAGTCCCTGCTTCAGACAGAAAGAATGTCCCTGGAATGCTTCTTCCAACTAGGGCTCTCAACAGTTGACAGGGCTAGTGTTCAGACGGAGGCCACCTGCTCTGCAGACACCCAGGGACTTCTCTGCAGCTCTGGTGCAGGCCTCTGAGGCTCTGGGCAGAGCTGGACTGCATACATGGCTCTGTTCTCCAAGCTGTGCCAGCTCTTATGGGAAGAGGCAGAGTGGCTGCTGCGGACTAAGCAGCAATGTTGTTGCATGCTTTTAGCAAGGACAACCCAAAAGAGATGGGACATCAGGAGTCAACATCACCTGCCAGGTTCTCCTGGTGAATATAGTTCCTGGGATGGGAAGGGGGTGTCCACAGACTTGGCATGTGTGGAGGAGACCCTTATCCACTAAACAGCATTGTTAGGTGACCCAAGAGGCTCGGGCATGTGATGTGCTGTGGAAATGACCTGAAGGGATCCAAGTCAAGCCAGCCAGCACTCGACAGCTCTCGAAGCAGCTGGCTGGAGGGTGCACATACTCAGGATTCCTTTGGTCATTCCTGGTTCAGATCTATTGGGGGCCACTCAGCAATTTTCATCCCCAGCCAGAAAGTCAGCACCAAGGACCAAACATCAGGGGGCTCATCCTGATCCCCAGGGCTGGCCCCAGGAGACAGAACAGCTGAATAACCATGTTATGAATCACCAGACAGGAATTCTGAAAGGAAGTTGTCCTCCCCGTCTGTGTCACATGGGAATCCGCACATCGAGGGATTGTGAGACCAAACAGGACCGGCTGCCCACCTCCAGCCAACTGGTGCTGACACCCACAAACTGGGGGTGCATGTGTGCTGGCCCAACAGCTCCCACTCAGACACCTCTGTTTAGGGTTATTTTTTTCCTATGCTTGTCCTTTAGTCAACCCAGCAACAGTGTTATCAAAGGCAATCTTGGACCCCTGACAAACAGTGCCTCTACCCCAGAAAAGGGCCATTCTTGTTCTGTTTTGGCCACGTGGCTAGAAAAGCCAGAAATATTCTCTTGTGCTGGCTGTTCAGGAGGGTTGGAAGCCAACATGTGGGATTTCAGCTGGATGTGCTTTGCTCTGGGCTCTGCCTGAGCCGTTATGGCTTCAATTAGAGGTTCGCTTGCATTTGTATCTTCATCAGCTTTAAACCACAGAGTGCAGGGCTGTCTGTCAGCTCTAAGAACATGTGCTGATTGCCCCCTCAGGAGTCAACACTGTCCAGTCCAGTGGGAAGGGGTGCTGAAGGAAGAGGGAGAGAGGGAGAGAGACAGAGAGAGAAAACATCCTTGGACCAAGCATGCGTTGTTAATGGGTATGGCATTGATTCAGAACTTCCCGGCTGTAGTTATATAAAACTGATTGCTGTAACCTAAGATAATTGCTTCCATATCTAATATTCACAGAACACAGAAAGAGGGAGAGGGGGAGAGAGGGCATGTGTGTGCGTGTGTGTGTGCATGTGTGCATGTGTGTGCGTGCGTGTATAAGAAAGGGAGAAGAGGGATGGGTGAAGGAAAATGGAGATGCAGGGAGATGAGGAGAGGAGAGGAGAAGAGAGGAGAGAATGAATGAATGAATGAATAAATATGAATAGCAGAAAAGATACAAAATCACGTCAATTCTCCATGCATACTCCCTAAAAACATCTTTTGCTGTGACTTTTCAAAATCCTAAAATAAATCCAGGAAATTGGGAAGATGTAAAGAGGGGATCCCTGAGATCTAGGCATGCTGGGCTGGGAGCAGGTGACTGGTGGCCACAGCTGGCCATGGAACCCATAGACATGTCTGAGACCTACAGCCAACCAATTAGCAGTACACAACAGCCATCTCCTTTCCAGGGCAGAGCTGGCCTGGGCCCCCATCCATATAGTCCCCACTGTGTCTGCAAGCGTGGCACAGAGGGCAGGCAGGTGTGGTGGTGAAGAACAGTGCTCAAGTGAGCATGGAGCATCTTCATGCAGCTGAGCAAGACATGTCAGGGAGGACATGGACGTGGGGAAGGTCTCCAGGTCTTTGGGGATGGTTAGTATGTGGAAAGGAAAAGCCAGGCCTGTCCGGGAGGGTGAAGCAATGTGGACCAATCCACAGATTAACCTTGTGGCTCTGGATGTGAGATTGACATGGCTCTGTGGCTCTACCCCATGCTTGGTTGACTCCGAGGGCCTTTGCAGCTTGCTCTTGTCTTCTATAGAATGACCTTTCTCGCCTGGCTTTGTTTCACAGGAAAACATTGAGTTCGCTTTGTGTGTCTTATTGAGACCCTTCATGGAAAGGATGCCTGGCCTCCACTTGCAGGCAACTTCTACCTGTCCACTCGCAGGCAACTTCTACCTGTGTGTCCTCATCACTCATCCAAAAGAGATGCTCTAATCATGTGCAACAACATATGCCTATAAACTCACCCTCCAGGAAGCTATTAAAAGAGGACCAAGAAGTCAGGTCTAGCCTGGGCTACAGAGTTGTTCTCTCACAAAACAAATGAACAAACAGAAAGCATTTTAAGTGGATTTTTGCCTGTACCTCCTGTCCTGACATCTGTCACACATCTCCCCACTTCCGTGGAAGGATAAGACTGATTATGGACTTCACAAGGAAACTAACCAGGCACCCAGTGCCTGCTGTTGTCTGACTTGTACAGGTTCACAGAAGGTTAGGAAATATGGTGTGCGGATAACTGACTTAGTGGCCCCTGTATGTGTTCTATGGTCACAGGCCCAGCTACCATTGTACTTGCCTCAGAGAAATTGGGGGATTTCTCTTCATGCTCTCTCTGGCTTCTTAGCCTGTCTATGCCTCCTCCCCACTTGGGGCTCAACCATCAGTCATTCTTCAGGAGTATGTCCAGGTCTGGTAGAGTCCTCGCAACTGCTTCTCTATTCCACAATCTACCAGTTTCTCCATCAAGAGTTCAGCCCAAGGACATGCAATATTTTCTTTAAGTATAAGGGCCAATTTTTTTTTTAAACATTTGAAGCAAATAGCCAGATATTCCAGTATCTCCTCACTGGGCACGGCTTGCCATTTAGAAAAAGGTGATGTGGAAGAATGGGATGCTCTGTGAGCAGAAAGGGCTGGAATTCAAACATTTGGAGTTGGAAAAACCCATCAGTACGGGAAGTGAGGCTGGAGGCTGACCTGGGTGACCTTGCTGTTCCTTAACCACAATGCAGCATGCAGGGCTCTCCCAGAGGAAAGGGTCAGGATGCTTGCTCATTTGTGGGATTGTCAAGGTGTCTGTCTGCATGGGACAGAAGGATATCTAAAGACAAACATGATACTTTGTCTCTTAAAGTTACAGAGGCGTCGGTCTTGACTCACTGATAGGGATTTAACTAGACAATAAAGCCAATGGGTACCCACGGGAGCCATGATGGAGTGGGAGAGGGTACAGAAACCTTACCTAGCCACTGCCCTGTACTGTGTAAAACCAAATCAAGCCACAGAGAAAGGCAGGTATAAGTGTGTCCATTCAAAAGTATTTTTCTAGATGCTGTTTCAACAACATCTACATGTAAAAAAGATGAAAAATCCCTAACCCCTCTAGAGAGAAGCCATACAGTGCAGAAGCCAGTTCAAACCATGCCTGATGCCTTATTATTTCTACACACTGAGTTACATGAGTCAATAAATCCCTGCAACATCTGGGCCCATTTGAGTCAGCGAGTTTTCTGTCTGCTACCAACATCGTCTAAAGGCTAAATTGGGTCTGGGTGCATTTCATTCCACATTCAAGTTAGGAAGAACTACTGAGGACAAAACTGATCTGTTTGTCCGTCTGAAACACTTGTCCACTTCTGGGTAGCTCAGATCTTATAAATAGCCAAGAAGTAGATTTAGGCTGGGGGGGGGGAATTTTTTAAATTTAAAAAAAAAAAAAAGGTAAAAGAGGGGAGAAGGAATTCCACAGGAAATTGAGATGGAATTTGAGAGAGAATGTAGCACGCATCACCGAAGCCCGGCCAAAAGAACTGTCCAGAACCTATTCATTATTAAAAGCATAAGGCGATCCCAGAGTGAGCAGGAACCCAGGACCTTCCCAGCGCCTGTCATCGAAGGGCTGCTTGGCGGGTGGAATTTCTGAGTGTTTATAACTGTGAATACCATTCTTCATTCGTTTGGTTCCTGATGATCGCTTGGGAAAGATGAATGAAGAGTCCTTACTTGTTTTCCACTTTTTAGGACTACCAAACGCTGCTCACTGACTTGATGGTGAATGGAATCTGTTCTGTAATCCACAGCTATGAAAGCAGCATCCATGCCCCTTGCCATGTAACAGAAAACAATTAAAGAGCGAAGGGTTGCCTTCAGTAAGCCCTTCCGGTTTGTCTGCTGCCGGGAACATTCTGTGACTCTGTCTTGGGGCCTCTATACCTCATCCTGCCAGCAGCCCAGTCTCCTTGGGGAGCTCAGCCTCTGTGCCTCAGTCATATGTAGCTCTGGACCTTGGCTACAGGGGCAGATGTGATATTCAGTCAATCACAGGACCACATCCTGTTGGTCACGTGGCACAGCTTAAGGGTGATCATATGGTCCAAGACAAGCCAATGGGAACCTTGTCAACAATCTGTTGAAACCATTGAGTAAGATGTTATCTTTTCCATTGGGCCTATTTTTGTCCAGGTTACCCCAGCACTGATGGCAAGAAGTAGAAAGGAGAGCAGGAGTCTGGAGGACACATCTGGGTCCCCAGGCTAGCCATTCCTGAAGGGAGGAGTCTGAATCTATGAACTCTCCATACACCATTGTGTTTAGTTTGCTGCTGCTTGGTTGTACCTCTCTGCGTGTTTGCAGTGTTTTAGGAGGCAAATCAGAAAGAAACGCAGCACGCTTGCAATAGGTTGGTGTCTCAGAGAGGGGCCCTGCAAAGAAGTCTCCTTCGTGTTATCTGAGAACGCCCTGTAACTGCCATCTCGGATGCAAACATCCCTAGATGTCAAAGGTAGACCATGACCTTGGACTCCTCAGCCCTCGGGACTGGGAATTAACTTTCTGTTCCTTTTAAATAACCTGGTCTGTTATATTTGGTTACAGCAGCACTCATGGATCGGGGCAAGGCTTATACTGGTCAAAGCTTTGCCTCCACCATTTTCAGTCACACAGTTCCTGAATGTCACACACAAAGGCGACTTGGGTGTCCCTATTTAGTTTTCCTTTGACACGTGTGCTCAGGCAAGGAAGTTTAAAGGCAGCATGAGCACGCGTGTGGTAGTCATCCCCCAAACGGGCTTCTCTTAAGAAACATGCAGTGTTTGCGGATGGCTGAGCTGATCTGAGAAGGTGAGAACGGTCAGACCTGGTCAGCATTTTGTTTACAGTAAATGTTCGTATTATCTCTCTACAAATTCATCCTGATTCTTCTGTGAGCTGTGTTCAGTGCTGTGTCCCTTTTCCAATGGGAATTTACTTTGCGTGTGTGTGTGTGTGTGTGTGTGTGTGTGTGTGTGTGTGTGTGTGTGTGTTGGTGGTGGTGGGGGGCTCTACCTTGTGTGTGCCTTTGCCTGAGCTGACTAGAAATGAGCATTTGATCCCTTGGAACAGGAGTTACTTGTAGTTATGAGTAAACTTGTGGGCACTGTGAACAGAACCTAGGTCTCCTGCAAGAGTAGTCAGTGCTCTTAACCATTGAGCAACCTCTCCACCCCACCAGGTATTTATAGTCTAATTTCAAACTCTTAGACAAGTTTTCCCTATTAAAAAGGTGAGGCTGATAGTAAGTGTGTCCAGCCATAGGGATTACTCTAATAATATTAGAAATGTTAAGGTACAATGATTTTTAACACTTTAGAAAGTCTTGCACCATGCCCAGAAGGCTGACAATGTTAAAGCGACTTTGTCTTCATTTACTGTAGTCAGGGATTGAGGCAAACTCTTCTGTGTAAATTGTATAAAACACACCTGTCTCTAATAATATCTGTGGTTCTCTGTACCTTCAGAGCCAATGTTTCTTGATCAAATGAGTATTTGAGGTGTCCTATATTATGGCTACATGGTATTTTAAGAAATAAATTAGAAAATTCCACAGTGACTCCCACTAGAGTCTTATTTCATTTCTGTTAAGATAAAAAACAAACAAGACTTAGCTGTGCCTACAAGGTCTCAACAATTCTGATTTCTAATAAATTTGAACTCTGATTTCTATCGCTGTTAATATTTGGTACATAGTAAAAGCTAATTATGTTAAACGAAAAAAGAAATACTCTGTTGTTACCCATTTTCTTCTGTAAAGTAAAACTTTCCATTTACTTTCAAGAATTAAATCTGGCACAATACCAAGATAACAAACTAGGCCAGGATAATAGTCACAAATAAAAATGACGATAAGTTAGATAGTAAAGACATTTCTGTCTTTTGTCTAAGACTTGTTTTACAAAGTAGAGATGGTCACTCCACACAAGGCCAAAAGAAAAACGAAAATGATAAGATAATAGATTTATTTAAATACTTCAAATAAGAAGTACAAAAGTTGGGCTGGAGAGATGGCTCAGCAATTAAGAGCACCAACTGTTCTTCTGAAAGTTCTGAGTTCAAATCCCAGCAACCACATGGTCACAACCATCTGTAATGGGATCTGATGCCCTCTTCTGGTGTGTCTGAAGACAGCTACAGTACACTTATATATAATAATAAATAACTCTTTAAAAAAAGAAGCACAAAACAAAAGTTAATAGAATAAAAATAGCTGTAAATACAGGGAAACATATAGTCAGTCATATTTCATACATTTTTGTTATTTAAAATGCCCATTTCCTTTATTGAAGGTAACCTTCAATTAGTTAGATAAAATAACAAACAGTCTTGGTGATTCTAATTTTAAGTATATTACTTATACCATATAGCACATTATGTACAATATAGAAGATTAAATGCAATCAGGTGGGTCATAATGGCTTGTAGATTTTAATAGATAATGCAGGACTTTCTTCTTTAAAGGCTTTACTGGCCTTGAAGGAGCTCACCTGTCTACGACTGTACTTTATCCACAGAGTTTAGGAATGAGGCTTCCTAGCAGTGATGGATACAATGTAATATTTAATAAAAGAGCATACCTCCTCTGTATACAAAATGTGATGCTTGGTCAACAGGGGGCGCTGTGGAGGGAAATTCTTGGAAAAAGACAATTCCACAGGTTGCTTAGAACTCTGATTACAGAGAGGTTGGACGACTGCAAGTCCAGGATCTAATTACAAATTATCTTGGGCTATCTTGACCCCCCTTGATGGCCATTTATCACCCATCTCCATATGTGACTTAACATCTTTGTGACTATCAGGTAAATCCTTTGTATGTTCTAATTGACTTTTAGTTCCCACCATCTGAGGGCTGAGAGTATGGTCAGATCACATCTGAGGCCCATGGCTGAGGCTTCTGCATTCTGTCATTGCCTGCCTGATGTTTCCACCAATGTATGTAAAGTGTCTTGATCTGGATTTTCTTTGTTCTGTTATGAAGCTTCATGAACACAGAATTTGGGGTAACCTGAATCTGTGTTCCCAGACCATAGTCATTCGTATTTGGCTCTAGAACAAACTATTTCTTTCCCCATCTGAGGTAAGAGCTTTTTTTTTTTTTTTGTATCAAAAATCTACAACTGTTTTCAAATAAATATGTCCAAAGCAAATAAAAGGAAGAAGACGAAGTCTGTTTGCAGTGAGTCTGAAGTAAGTCTGTTGTGTGTAAGGATCTGGGTGGAAAGGGATCCTGATGACATTTCTAGAAGAAAGATTCAGACCAGGGACACATGAGTTGTGATAGGAATAGACAGCTCATTATGAAAGAGGGAGTGGGGTGGTCTGTAGAGCTGGGACAGGACAGAGGATCACCCCAAACCCTCCTCTCAGTGTCATGACCCTTAAAAGGTCATTTACATAACACCAACCTTTCTAGCATTCAGACACACACACACACATACAGACACATGCACACACACACACACACACACACACACACGCACATGTATACTCAGTCTGCTTTGTTACATGAAGCTTTGTTATGCAGGGGTGTCTAGACTTTCTGCCAGCTGGCTTCTTTTATGCTTTAAGCTCAAGTCTTCATCACTTTGCCATACGGTGCCCCATTATATGTTCATCTTGATGTCTCAGTGTTCCATTTTATAGACCCCCTCTCTCTCTTATTCACCTGTCACAAATCCACACTCCTCCTGACCTAGCCCCAGAGGCCATCCTATGCTGTCCTGCAACTGACCTGTGGCCAAGTTTCTGTGGTCCAAGCTGGCCAACTCAACACTGAGCAGCCTTCCATTATCACAGATGTGCAGGCCTGGGGTATAAGGAGGGAAACAGGAACCTCAAACCTACCATTGTCAACATTCAAGCTGACTTTTGGTACTGGCTTTGGTCAGTCTTAGAGAATGTTAACATTGTGTAAATGTGCTGTTTACAGGGGGACTGTCAGTGTGTTCAACTTAATGTTCATCCCCAGGTCGTATTTATTGGTATGATCATTACCCAGACAATGTCCATCAGCCAACTCATAAATATTGCTCTGCCTCTTCTGATCAGGTAATGAACTGCACAAGAAAATGAATGTCATGAAAGATGTCTTTACTTCAAGTTTCCTGGACAAGGGCAGTATGCCCTGGTGGGCCCTTAGGGGTTCATACTAGAGGAGAAAATAAAGTAGAATATTTTTAACTATATTTTTACCACACATGGCCAAGGCAACAAAGTCAGCCTAGGATCTGCTGGGATTGTTCCAGCAGCTCTGAGTGGAGGGCTTGTCCATAATCATCTGGCATGACCAGCTTTATTAAAATAGTCTTGAGCGTGAGGATTAAGAGACAGGGCAGTCAGAAGGGAGAGGGAGAGAGAGAGAGAGAGAGAGAGAGAGAGACAGAGAGAGACAGAGACAGAGAGACAGAGAGAGAGAGACAGAGAGAGAGAGACAGAGAGAGAGAGACAGAGAGAGACAGAGAGAGACAGAGACAGAGACAGACAGAGAGAGACAGAGACAGACTGGGAGTAAGCCATATCTGTGAGAGGGAGGCACACCCAGTAGTGCCGACATATGTACCATTTTGGTGGCTCAAAAGTTACATCTCAAAAGCTGCTAAAGACCTCCCTCCCCCATTGTCTTCTGATAAGTGAGATGCCTTTGCTAGAATTATAATCTGGTGTGATAAGAGCCACCAGGGCTGTGCCAGGAGCTACACAGGGGTCCTTGCTCTGCAAATGAATTTTCAGGTGAGATTCCTAGAAAATTGCATATTTTCATCGGTGCATAGAGGACAGCCTTGAGCAGTTTCTAACTCAATGTGATGTTAAGTGATGTCAGTGATGCTAAGAGGTGTCAGCTGAACTCCAGACTGGGCCTTTTCCCTTCTTGAGCTCCCTAAATGTTCCTTCCTTTTCTATCTGGAGTTACCTCGGGCCTTAGCAAGACCACAGATGCTGGTGAATCAAACATAGAAACTGGAAAATACAGTTACTATAAAAGTCAATGGAAATAGCTGTGAGCTAAATCAAAACCCAACAAAGAAAGGGATCCATCTCCACTGGGAGCTCTGGCTAAGAGAAGCCATGTAAGCTTTTCTATCCCCTTATGTCCTTTATGCCAGTATTTTCTGACAAGAATTCTGATGGTCTCCACTCAAGGTAGTGAGCACCCAAGTTCCCTCCCTCCAGTGCACCCTGGGCTGAGCCTGGGCAAATTCTCATGGTGCATTCATGCATGGAGCTGAGTGGGAGAGGGCTCCCACTGCCCGTGAACTTATGGGCCGTGGCTGCTCTTCACTGGCTGGTACCCAACCCAGCAAGCGGCCAAGTGCCCAGAGCTGCTCTCTACTCCCACAGTCTTGACTTATGGCCAACAGAGCAGAATGTTCCCTGTACCCACAGACCAAATAAAGACAAGGAAAAGGGTGGCCTTGGAGCATGGCTGTTAGGAAGGCATCCATGTGCCCTGTTGAGATGTTCTCACAGGAAAAAAAAATCCCAGTGCAAAGCTTCATGGCACAATTCCTCTTTTCCCTACATCAGGATCAGCTCCGAAGAAAGACCCTGTCTGGTAGCATTCCAATCTCCTTCCTCCTCTCCCTCCTCCTCCCACTCTTCCTCCTCCTCCTCTTCACCCTCCTCCCCTTTCACTACCACTTGAACTTCCATCTAAATACTAAAACAGGATACTTAATATAAAGCACCTCTCTTCTTCCCTGCAACAATTTTCAGGTTAAGCTTTAGTTGTATCTCCATCATACAGATGACAAAACACTCTTTAGAGATGGAATACTTTGGCTAAGCTTATTTATTCTATCCAAACTAAGTCCTTGTGTTCTTGGGGATTTTGGGGGCTGGGGCTAATGTTTGATAGTGGATCCCTCTGGATCATTAATGGACTGGAGAACTTCTTAAGACCTGGTGGCATCACAGTCATTGTAATATGTGATGTGCCTCTCCCTTGCCTGTGGCAACGCTCCTGTAGACAGACCTAGTTCACTGCCAATCATATGAAAGTCAAGCGCATTCAGTTTTACTCATGGCAGAGCACTTGATGGCCACAATCAATTGCATCTCTGCACCAGACTTGCAATAATTATTTTAGAATGTGCTTCTACTCATTAAAGACCTTAGGACAGTCCCACACAGTGAACAGCAGTGAAGGCCTTGCCTCATGGCTGCTCAAGGTACTGGAGACTGACAGCTGAGATTTCTCAGCCCTAAGCAGGACTTTTTTTTTTATCACCTCCTCTAAAACCCAGTGAACATCATGGAAGAGGGAGAAAAAAATGTGAGAGCCAGAAGACAGGAGAAGTGTGAAATGTCATCATCAGGGCATGGTGCAGCCATTGCAAGTATGATCTCAGAGCAGCTGTGGTTGCCAACATGGGACCCTTGCAAGAATGGACCTGTCTACCTTAGTCATGGCTCAGGGAGGGACTCATGGGGCTGTGCCCCATATTGCTGAACTATCGGCAACTAGAAGATCCTAGGGGAGTGACAATTATTATCTTCAGATGTGTAGTCAACTGTGACCCTTCCCCTCCCCACCCTCCCATGCTCCAGTGGCCAGCTCCAAACCTATACATAGCATGTGGATGGCCCTAACATCAGTGAGTCACAAAACAAGGCAGACGGACATAGAAAGGAATTTTAGGGAGGCAGGAGTATGACAGGTGAGGGACGGGGATAATGGGGTGTGGAGTAACGAGAATGCATTACATTGCATGGAGTGTTCAAACCTTGAGTTTAATCAATAAGAGGGCTTTTAAAAGGGCTGGAACACCATGGGGTACCATGCCATTCTAGCAGTGGCCTTGGCCATCTTGTCTGTGCTGTATCTCTTGAAGACACCAAGAGGCTACACGCAGTGATGATCATCACTACGTGGGTCTGAGTAAGTCCACAGGCTAAAGCTGTCTAACAGTGTGTTTCTCAGCGCTTGGCCCGGCCATCATCCGGCCCCGCCATCGTCTGCAGTGTGACTGGTTTCCACACACTGTGTTCTGGGTTACTCCTGCAAAAGCCTCCATCCCTGAGCCATTCCTTCATTGGCTCATTGCGTCCCTGCTGTCTCCTGTCATCTGTGACAGCCATCCCATTCACATCTGCCTTCTGTCTCCCAACTGTATGCCACACTCTTTTCCTACCTAGAGCTCCGAGAGCCTTGTTTCCTCGAGCGCCCTGCCCATGAGGAGGCACACTCTCACCCTAGCCCACCACATTTGGATCGAGGGTTCTGAAATATAGGAGAAGGAAGAGAGTAGGGGAGGCCAGGAATAAAAAAGGGGATCCCCATCCCCTGATCCTCTTTAGAGAATGCAAAGGACAGGCTCCTTGTGTTTTCCTCAAATGTCTCTCATTTCTATTGTCAGCACTGTAGATTTGATAGTCATTTCCACTTATCAGTGCCCACTCAGTGTTTCTCTCACAGTTGATGTTTTTAAACGCTCATTTACTACTCAGCTTCCTCCTAGCTGAGGACTTCTGGAGAACACAGGGTCAGTGCACAGACAGTCTATAATGATACATCTTTGAAACTTCTTGGATGCCTTGTTGGGGAAATGCCCCACTAATGTTTGGTCTCCCACCTTTGAATCTGAATCCTGGCAAGGGGATATGCAAGGCATATTACCAGAGGAGGGGCTCCCATCTCTAGGACCTGAGGAAACCACAGTCCAACATAAGAATGTGCCTAACACGACATAGAAATGTCCAGCTGCAGTGCTTACCCAAACACTGTGCACTACAAAGCTGCTGCTGAGACCATGCTGGCAAGGAGCAGCCCTCAGAACATCCTATGCAGGTATGTGAGTTTACTTTCTCCAGAACACTGGGAACTTTGAAGTTCAAAGATAGAAGATGACCCTTCAGGAAGTGATGCAAACACACCCCTGAGCTATTTGGCTTCACTCTCTACAGACCAGCATGCCCTCAGGCAAACACTGAGTGCAAACCCAGGCTTAGAAAAGCCACTGTGCAAGCTGTGAGATGTGGCAGGAAAAGACAGACAGACAAAGGATAAGTGAAGCCTGCTGGGAACTGACACCAGCCAGTTGCTTCCTGCCCACACAGGGATGGGCAAACTTTAGCCAGACCAGATGTTCAGATTAGACGTTCAGGATATATTGAGGAAAGATGCTGTAATGTGTAAGCATACATCTTAATTTTAGAGTGTTGATTATCCAAAGGGGAGCCTCAGTGGCCCCCATTTGACACAGAATGACAATGCTCTAATACAGCCACTAGGAGAATACAGTCAGAACGAGGATGTGTTCCTCCCCTCCCCTGAGCCCACGCCTGACTCCATGGTGCAGCTGCCCATCTTTGTTGCTCTCCAAACCTACTTTGCACTCAGCTTTGGGTACTTTTTCTTCTCTCCTAAGACTGCATTAGTGATAATTACAGATCGTGCTTTCCCTAAAAAATCTCCTCAACAGAAGGGTTGAAAGGCCAAACATCTCCTTTCCTCTTTCCCACCCCACTCTTCCCAACATGTTTTGCAAACTTCGTTGACTTTGTTGTCAGGAAGAAAGCCTTTATTTGGATGAGATAATTTAGTTTGTATTTCTTTTTGTATTACAGACACCTTTTTTCTTACCAATAAATTTATTTTGTAGGCATCACTTTTTCTTTCTTTAAAAATAAAAAATATTTTTGAAGTCACGTGTGGTAGCATACTCCCAGCACTCAGAAGGCAGAGGCAGGCAGATCTCTGTGAGTTCAAAGCCAGGCTGGTCTACAGAGTGAGTTCCAGGACAGCCAAGGCTACACAGAGAAACCCTGTCTCAAACAAACAAACAAACAAACAAACACCCAAACCAAACAAACTATAAATAAACAAAAACTCTACAAAAAGTTTTCAGACAGTGCATACACATTTGAAGGGTGGTCATAGGAAGTGCCGGCCTACTGGCAGTCTAGTTTCTGTTGCCCAGGTTCCATTGTCTGGATTTTTCTCCTTCTTTTCATTTAACCCTCCTGGAAGGAGGATGTACAGCTTGAGAATGTCTCCCTACGTCTTTACAGGTTCTTGTGCTCAGGCAGGAACATGACCAAACTGGAGCTCAGTCTGTAAGTTGTAAGCCCAAATTTTGAGGGTAGTTGTTAGCACCAGGACACTCCAAGCCCAGGCCTAACAATGTGACCCTTGACCTGCATTGCCAAACCAACGACCCTCAATCCCACAACCCACTTGTCTCACTTCCCACCCTCATTTGTGTGATGTCATTTTCTGTATAAATCAGGAGATCACTCACTCTCTTCCTTCCCTGCCCTTCTACCCACCTCGCTGCCTCCTTTGTCTCTGCATAATAAACCTCTCTCATAAACCTTGGCCTGGTTCGCTGTTTGGTTTATCTGATATATAAACTAGGACCATGGAGGTGCTCTTCATGCTCACTCTCTGCCTGCCTAGGGCTGCCAAGGGACGCCCCCCCCCCCAGGATGTCTTGAACCAGTTAAAGACTTCAATTCTATTCCATCCTCCCCATGGCAAGAAGAGAGCCCTGAGATGCTCAAAATCTCATGGGAGCAGGTTTCCCAGAAGGACTCTCTCTTCTCAAGGCCAGTCCCAGGCAGCTGCTGGAGGCCAGGACCGGCCTATAAAACCCTGGGCCTGCCCCTCCCGTCTGGGTAGCTTTCAAAGCCAGCACTGAAGTGGTTCATTAAAAGCCAACCAGTGGTGACTAGCATCTAGCATCACCCAGACATGAAAATAAACACAGGGACAAATGCCAGCCGCCCAGCAGTGTCCGGGCTCCAAGCAAATGTGTGCTATTTTAGGGATGAGAAGAATTTCTTGACTGTCTCTCAGAGCCCTCAGAACCCAAGGCCCACTAGCTAGCAATTCCAGGGAACATTTGTTAGTTGTTCTTCTTAGCGGCCCAGACCTGAACTCCCAGGCTTGGGCTGTGCAACTCAGCTCTGTGTTGGCATCAGAAATCGAACCAGAAGCGATAGCTTCATTGTGTTGGGTGGGAATCAACATGGGGAGTGTCTATAGCAATCAGAACACAGCCCAGTGGGACAGACCGCATGTCTTGGCCAGTGCCTGAAAGAGCAAAGGGTACATAGTAGGTAGGTGTTTGATAAGTAGCAATAAAAAAGGGGGTTGGGGAGGAAGGAAAGCAGGGAGTCTTGGCATAAAGGGTCTCCAGGAACTGTAAGTTGAGAAGCACTGACTGTTCTTGGATGACCCAGTAGAACTGTACCTGGCCCCCACTTCCCACAAGTAACTGCAATGCTTGCAAGCTGAAGTTCCTTAAAGCTAAATTCAAGTGCATCACTGAGGGGAGTAGAGAAGTTCTGAGTGAATGTGTTACTGACAGGATCTTGGATGCCTCAGAACCATGGGGATTAGCAAAACCTTCCTCTTGTCTTCCTTCTCCCTCTCCCTCTTCCTCTCCTCCTCCCCTTCTCCCTCTCCATCTTTCCTTCCCTCTCTCTGTCTCTGCCTGTCACACACACACACACACACACACACACACACACACACACACACACACACATACACACACACACACAGAGCCATGTTAAGTACACATCTCAACAGCACTGCAGTCATTCACAGAACCCTTGATCTTGTTGAGTTGAAAGCCTGTGTCCATTACATGGTAACCCTCACCCCCTTCCCAGTGCCTAGAACCCACACTCGACTTTCTGCTTCTGTGAATTTTGTGCTCCCTCTACCTCATGTAAGTGGATTTATATGGAACTTGGTCTTTTTATCTGGGCATTTCTAGTTGCATATTGTCTTCAAGGTTTGGTATGTGATGTAGCCCATACCAGAGCATTCTGTGGGAAGGCTGACTTAAAGCCCACTGTGTGGATAGACCCCACTCTGTTTGACAACTCATTCATCAGCGAGGTGCTCCAAGAGGCTGCTGTAAATGACTTCATGCAGATACCTTTAAGAATCCCCACTTTTCAATTCTTTTGAGTACTTACAGATGAACTGTTTCTTAGGCAGAATATTTGTTCTGAAGGAGAAAATCTTTTAGATGTCATTTGGCTCAAGGCCATCGCCTTTGTAAACTTTTCCTCATCCTTAGAGTGAGTCCCAACAATGGACCATGTTCCAGAAAGGCGTGGCCCTGCCAGGTACTAGAGAGAGAATAGAGATCAAACATCTCTAGCGTGGAAAAGAACCAAGATCAAACTCCAGATCATACAGTAAAAGACCAAGTCAGAATGTCACACCAGTGGCTGAAGTTTCCCCTCTGTGTAGACAAAAGTCACTGTCAGGAAAAGCATGGCTCTCTAAAGTGCAGCAGTCGTTGTTTACTTTGAGTTCTCTCAATGTTACAGCCTTTCAGCTCTGGAGCCACTTACTCTCAGGCTTCCTGCAGTTACAGTTTGCAGCTCTCAGCTCCCAGCAGCTCCTCACCTCCCATAGCATTGACTCCTCAGTCATCCTCTGAGGTCGTGGCTCCTACCCTCTTAGCACTTATGCTGTTCTTTACAAACCCTCCTCAGTCTCAGCTCTCCACAGTCTGCTCCCAACCAGCCTCTGGAACTCTTCAGATCCCCTTTAGTCTCTGCTGGTTTATCCCTGGGGCTGGCAACCTCAGAGGTTACCTGCTTTACATGTCACCAGTTCATCCCACAACAGGACCACGTACATAAAGTTTTACTGCAATACAAGAGCAGGGTAGCCAGTGGATGGGGGAGATCTCCCCAACCAACTCTAAACCAGAGATAGAAATATTGCTTGCTCAGCCAGATGCACAGTAGCTACCTTGAGTGAGGGAAGTGTTACTCTGTAATCAGATTGACCCATGCTGTGACTAGGTCCCAAGCAACTGTGGGGTCATATGAAACAGTTGTAGGTGGGTCATTCAAGGGTCATTTTAAGGCAACAACTGGTATTTAGAGTAACCATGACTAAAGCAGAGTCTACTGAAGCAGTGCTCTGCTGAAGCAGCAGCCAGACGGTTTTTGTTTTGTTTTGTTTTGTTTTGTTTTGTTTTGTTTTGTTTTGTTTTGTTTTGTTTTGTTTTTAATCTGGAACTGCACATAAAACCAGAACAGTTTTAATGTTTCTCATAAACAGGAGCGTTCAGGACTGGTGTGGAGCCTCCCTGAGCAGAGGAAAGTATCTAAGACAGCAACCATTGTTGTGATGACAACCGGATCAACCACCAATGGGGCAGGTTGACTGATAGCGCCCATGCTTCTGTAGCAGCTATTGGAAACCAAGAGACAATTGGGGCAGGCTTCTTTTCCACAAAAGTCATGGAGTCAGTGGAGGAGGCACAGAAGCAGAAGGACAGAAAACCTCACAAAAGCTGAGTGCTGGACACGGTCCTTTGTGTCCTCCCAAAAACCCTGCAGGTTGGTGCTGTGGAGACCCCCATTTCCAAACTCACCAGAAAACAGTTGATGGAACAACTTGCCCAGGCTCTCCCACAGGAAAGTGGTGGACCTGGGCTTTGAACTTGAGCCCTGAAGGCGCTTCTGTCTCACACCTGGGCTCCACCGCAGCCTGAGAGACAGCTTACCGTGCTCCTGCACTCAACGAGGAGCAGCCAGAGACAGCTGGAGAAGCGGCATTGTGAACTGCTAGCTACAAATTCCAGGCATGCTTATCTGTCAAAGCCCCTGAGTAGCTCAGACAAAAAGATCACAACCACGTGGCCATCCATTAGGAATTCACATTCTAGGGAATGTGCCGCTAGGTGATTTCATTGCACAAGCACGAGAGTGCTCACACATTCCAACATGGCACAGGCCGCTGCACATCTCAGCTCTGTGGGATATATAAAGTATGACTACTGCTCCTTGAGCCACGATGTGCAAAACCACACAAGATTAAATGGAGAGAAAATGATGTGAGTGAAAGACAGAGAAGCACGAGAGCCATGGCTCTGCCGGGAGCATTACACTGTCTCATGTGACATTTCTTTTTAAGGAAGTAGATGGGCATTCTTTATGACAGAGCAAAGAGCTGTGGCTACCACAGCACCCAGTGACAGGACTTGTCCACCATCAATGTAAAATTGCAAGACCATTGTCATGCATTGGTTTGTCCTTATCCAAAATGTCATTAGCATGGCAGGAGACTACTTACATACAAAGAATCGTTGGCCAGTGCTGGATTCTCTGCCACTGTCATAAAGCTAGACTTGAACTCCATCCCTTTGTGTCCAACAAATGCACATCCTAGATATCAGAGCTCTTTCCTCTATTCTGTGGCTTCCTTCTCTCTTTTCGGACATTCTATATTTGCCCCTCTACACCATCTACACCCTGCCATCTCTCCACACTGCCTTTTCTAGCCACACTCTTCTTCAAGGAACCAAGTGTCATCTGGCATCAGAGTGGGCCTATGTGTTTAGAGTCTATCCTTGACCACCTTACTTAAGAGCTCTGTGAGGGAGAGACGTATGTCTGTCTTGATGCTATATCTTGGCACATTGAAGGTAGTCATGTGATTTGGTTGAATGAGTGAAAGGTGACTTAATGATTTTGAATAACAGTGGTCACCAAAGACTCATATATTTGAATGCTTGGCCTCCAGTTGGTGGGATGATTGGGAAAGGATTAGGAGGTGTGGACTCACTGGAGGAGGTGTGTCACTGGGGTTGCACTTTGAGGTATTTTCAGGTAGCTATCTCTGCCGTTTACTAGGGTTAAGGATGTAAGCTCTTGGTCTCTGCTATAGCACCATGTCTGTCTGCCTGCTGTTGTGACCCCTAACAGGATGACCATAGACTCACCTTCTGAAACTGTAAGCCCTCAATAAACTCTTCTATAACTTGCATTGGTCAGGGTGTGTGTGTTAAATGGTAGGGTCCCACATCAGCTAGGGACCTGGGCTGCTGGGCGAGGCAGGACTCCGGAGTTTTGATTGTGTGCACCCCAAGCTGGTGCTGGCTGTGAGAAACTGTGGGACCCTGCTCCGGGGTGGGGCAGTGCAGTCTGAGCTCCCCGGGGACTGGCAGAGTTTGTTTGGTAGTCCCAGGGCCTGCATGGAGGCCAGGACATCAGGTCCTCAGACTCGTTGACACCCCACATGCCTCTGGATACCTTAGAACAGAGTGGGGACCTGCAGGCTGGATCTAACTTGGGGTTGAAGAGGAAGGGGGGAGGAGAGCTCTGGCTGGGTCCCTCAGGGATGAGAGCGTCCTTAGTTTGTTCGGCAGGTGGCTTGGCTTGGTGGTGACCATGGCTGCACAGAGAGGCCTCCTGTGGGAGGTCAGACTCTGCTCTTCAGAGGAAGACCTGCTCCATTGTCCCCCACGGCAGATCCTGATGAGAAGAGGCCGTCCATTATAAATAGGGCAGCTATGAACATAGTGGAGCATGTGTCCTTATTACAAGTTGGAATATCTTCTGTGTATATACCCAGATGTCCCTCAACAGAGGAATGGATACAGAAACTGTGGTACATTTACACAATGGAGTACTACTCAGCTATTAAAAGCAATGAATTCATGAAATTCTTAGGCAAATGGATGTATCTGGATGGAGGATATCATCCTTAGTGAGGTAACCCAATCACAAAAGAAGTCACTTGATATGCACTCACTGTTAAGTGGATATTAGCCCAGAAACTTAGAATACCCAAGATATAATTTCCAAAACACAAGAAAATCAAGAAGAAGGAAGACCAACACGTGGATACTTCATTCCTCCCTAAAATAGGGAATAAAATACCCATGGACGGAGTTGCAGAGACTAAGTTTGGAGCTAAGACGAAAGTTTGGACCATCCAGAGACTGCCCCACCCGGGGGTCCATCCCATAATCAGCCACCAAACGCAGACACTATTGCATATACCAGTAAGATTTTGCTGAAAGGACCCTGATAGAGCTATCTCTTGTGAGGCTATGCCAGCGCCTGGCAAATACAGAAGTGGATGCCCTCAGTCATCTATAGGATGGAACACAGGGCCCCCAATGGAGGAGCTAGACAATGTACCCAAGGAGCTGAAGGGGTCTGCAACCCTACAGGTGGAACACCAATATGAACTAACCAGTACCCCCAGAGCTTGTGTCTCTAGCTGCATATGTACCAGAAGATGGACTAGTTGACCATTGGGAAGAGAGGCCCCTTGGTCTTGCAAACTTTATATGCCCCATAGAGGGGAAGGCCAGGGCCAAGAAGTAGGAGTGAGTGGGTAGGGGAGCAGGGCGGGGGAAGTGTATAGGGGACATTCGGGATAGCATTTGAAATGTAAATGAAGAAAATATCTAATAAAATAAATTAAAAAGAAGAAGAGGCAGTCCATGGTTTTAAAGCATTTATTGTCATGGTGGAGAGTTGTGATGAGTGAAACTGTACACTAACTACTTTCTCATGGCAGGCATGAGGTTAAATACCTTTTGCAGGGAAGAGTGTCTGGTAAGGAGAGCTTAATTGACTAAGCCCTTCAGGCTTTTAGGTGCCTCATTAAAATGGAGGTCATTCCCTCTTCCTGTGGAGGGACTTGGGGCGTTGCCCTTACATGGCTGATGGCCACAGACCTATGGAGTGGAGAGCTGCAGCCTCTAGTCAGGAGCCTGGTGTCTAGGAGCGTGGCAAAATGCCTACCCTTTCTTGCAGGCTATGGCCACTTGCTGAGTCACCAGGGTTTTAAACCTAGCTCAACCAGAAACCAGGCTGCCTTTAACCGTCCCACAATGGTGTCTCTTTACACCAATAGAAAAGTAACAAAGAAACCATTTCTAGTCTAAGAAGCCAGAAATAAGAACTAGGGACTCAGCTGGAATCCTTTAAGTCTAAGCTAATTGGCTTGGTTCTGAAGCTAAGAGGAAAGCATGGCCTCTACCCTCCCATCTCTTTCAAAGGTGTCCTTATCCTGGGCAGTCTTTGAAGCATACCTTGTAGCCTCCAGACTTTCTGACTGACTCTTTGCTCTATTCACATGTCCACGCCTCTACTTCTATGTAAAATAGAAGTTCATTTCCTCAAGTGGCATACTATAGACCCATCAACAGGGAAACACTGGTGAGCAACAACAGATGTGATTTTTAAAATATAATACTTTTATTACTTCTTTGACAGTTTCATAATGCACATAACATCTTTTAATCATATTCACACCCTTCTCCTCCTCCTACCTCTTCCCAGATCCCCTGCACATACTCTACACAAATCCCAACCTTGTGTCCTCTTTAAAACAAGTCCATGGAGTATAATTTGTGCTTCCTATGTATTAGTGGGTATGGGGCCATCCACTGGAGCATATTTTGCCTCCCAAAGGTCACAGGTCATTAAAGGAATTAATTCTCCTCCAGAATCCATCAACTGTCAATAGCTCCTCAAGACTCCATGTAGGAGTGTGCACTGGCTTGATATTGTGAAGGTCTTCCTTATGTGACCACAACAGTTGTGTGTTCATGAGTGCAGCAGTTCTGTCAGGTCAAGGACACACTGTTTTGCTGTGTGTCCAGTGCCCATGGAGGTCAAAGAGAGTGTCAGATCCCTGTGACAGGAGTCACAGACAGTTGTGAGTCACCATGCAGGTGCTGGGAATCAGGTCAGGCACCTGACAGCTCTGTGCTCACTCATGTTAGTATGAGAAAGGAGAAGAGTCAGAAGCCAGGGCGGATCTGGAGACAATTGTTAGGTTGTTAGACAGAAATGAGGGGTTGGGGGATACAAAGGAAGGCGTTAATTGTGTCAAAGGAGAGAAATGGAAGGGATGAGAGTTGGATTAATGGTAGAGTATAAAGAGAAGGTAAAGATATAGGCCTGGTCAGCCTCTGACTTTGGGAAAAGTAAGAGAATTGGGTATAGGAAAAGAGAAAGGAAGAAAAAAAGAAATGAGAGGAAGGAAGAAAATGGCTAAGGCACAAACAGTAGAGGAGGGTGTGGCCTGCAATAGTGGCGCACTGCATAGAGGAGAAATGGCTGCAGGAGAGGGTGATGAGCTGCATAATGATAAGACTGACCATGAGTCTGATTTCTGGAACTCACATCAAAGTGAAACCACAGCCTCTTGAAAGCAGGGTTCAAAGGCAGCTCTGTAAGGAATGAGAGGCCAGGAAGAGCTGGAAAAATTGAAGTCTCTATTGGCTGTGGATGATTTGGCTTGAAGGGCCAACTGCACCTGGGAACCAGTCATGGCAACCTGACACAGGATCAGCAACCACTCTGAGGTCTGAAATGGCATAAGAGAAGCTGGCTATGGGCCCACCCTGCTCTGTGATACCCTCCAAAATGTCTGAGGCCCACAGAGCCAGAGCATCTGTGCCAGGCAGGAAGAAGAAGCAACAAGAGGAAGCAGGACATCTTGGGATTGGTATGTGCCAGCAGTTTTAAGAATGTCAGAAATCAAACCTGTGTTCCTGAGGTTCTCTCTTTCTGCAAAGATGCCCACATTCATTAAAACACTTAAAGGTGAGTCAGCTGCTGTGCACAGCGCTGTCTTGGTCCTGCCATCTTGTCAGTGTGGTGTGTCAATACTTGGCACTCTTCCTAGGTGTCAAAGAAAGCCCCTGGCATTAACAGAGCAATACCCATGATCTGAGAGTTTTTTCTTGCCATGAAAAGCAAGTGCTTTCCCCCCAAATACCTGAGATCTCATTGTAAATTCCTTCCCAGACACTGCTGCCAGTTGTTCTCAGCTACCCATGGAAAGGAGCAGAGCCCTTTCTTGGCCTTTCCTTCACCCTGAAACCTCCAGGAGCCATTAGAAAGGAGGCAAGTGATATACTCACGAAGACAGCCTATGAAGTTAGTTCAGACACCCAGCAAGATACTGTGCTCACTACAGACACATGTTCCATGGACACGAGCCATCCCTGAGTCATCACATAGAAGAGGGCATTGTTGGGATTGCTGGGTACATGACAATTCTCCATTGCCCAGTTTGGGTTAGGCTGAAGTTATGTTTTCCCCAGAAATGAAGTCAGACAGCTTTGCTACACCTTCCAGCTACTGGGTCCAAATACCATGAGGCACTATGCCATTTTATGCTGATTTCCATTCATGAGAGGCATCAACTATCAGCTTCTCCCTACACACAGAGAAGTGAACTGCTTCATAAAGAACAACCAGGGATTCTGACCATTGGGCAGGTCCTAGAGCACAGGATTGTCACAACAGTGTTGGGCACTGTCAGACAGATTGGCAGGACAGGAGAAAAGCCATGGGTTTGCATCAGTGTGAGGAAGGCAGTGGTAACGGCACACACTCCACCATGATATGATCCCAGTTAATGCAAATCTCGGGGTTTCAAGCTAATTAGTTCCAGAAGCTCATACAGGTAGCAGCAACAGCAAATGTTTTCTAGTGAAACCTTCCACGTACCAGAATCTTCACAGATCACTGACCAAAAGTTAGTCAACCAGAAGCTAAGGTCTGAACAACCTTTGTCCTCACAAAGGTGTAGAGATTTGGTCCCAGTGTAACTGCCTCTTACTCTCTGGGAACAGGGTTGACTGCTGTCAGTTGTATCATTAAAAAGTGATCCTGGCACACCCCTCATGCTTGCTTATAAACAGATGCTCTTACCTACCCTAGTTTCCAGAACCATGAACCAAACTAAACCTATTTTTTTATACATTGCTCAGCCTTGGCTATTTTGTCATAGTATCAGAAAGTAAGTAATTGTTATTTTCTTCTTTGTTTTCTTTTTTTTTTCTGTGTATTTCACCCTTCCATGATGACTATATATTGCTTTTACGGTGATTAAAACATGAGAAAGTTTATCTTTTTGATGATTTATTTATTTATTTTATGTAAGTACACTGTACTTCAGACACTCCAGAAGAGGGAATCATATCTCATTATGAATGGTTGTAAGCCACCATGTGGTTGCTGGGAATTAAACTCACGTCCTTCAGAAGAGCAGTCAGTGCTCTTAACCTCTGAGCAATCTTTCCAGCCCCTGAGAAAGTATATCTTAAAGAAAAAATGAATATAAAGGGTGTCAGTGCTGTTGGGTTTTAAAGGAGGAGGGGGGTAGTTTAGAGTGGGCCACCTGGAGGCTGCAGCATTTGACACAGGCTTTTGAGCAGGGAGGACCTTCAGTGGGTTACATGGTTCTCTAGTGCATCCTGTGGGCAGCAGGAAATCTGCCAGTGACCTGAAGTGTCTATCAGGAGGAGGGAGCACGGGTGCACTTGCCAGAAATCAAGTCAAAGGTAGCAAAGGGCCAAGGACAGATGATAGGCAGAGAAAAGGTAAATGTCGAGAAGCCAGGGTCTCAAAAATCCTTTGACCTCAAGGAAGTCACATGCTCTGGTGTGGGGTTGGGTGCTATTCCCATGGCATGATGGGGGGGGAGTGGTTTTACCTATGTGTCTGTTCCATCATGCCTTCATCTGATGGTTTCCAAGACCCCCTTACTGAACGGACAGTTCTTCAGTCTCCTCTGACCAAGCATGATGATACTGTAGTGCTTGGGCACTGTAGTGCAGGAGATTCAGCTGAAACCAGGACCAAAGCATCTTGTGAGGGAAATAGACTCACACTGGGCAGTGTGGAAAGCACAAGCATGCTAAGAGCAGGTGCTTCAAGAGCTCCCAAGAGGGGCTGTCAGCTGAGTGCTGAAGGGTCGCCAGAGGTGTTAAATACAGGATCATCTGTGAAGGCTGTGCCTCTCTCTGCTGGTGGGTCTCAGACCTTGGCTGTGCTTGGATTCTTCAACAACCCTAACTTCCTTAGGTTAAGGCTCAGGTGTTTGCGGAGCCCAGGGGATGACAGAAGTGTATACATGTCTAGCAAGAGAGTGGTTATGTGCAGAGGGCTTTCTCCCAGCTCTGGCACACTATGTGGTTGTAAGAGGGAGCAAGTAGACCAGTGTAGACTTGGTGGTTTGAATGAGAACTGTTCCCCCCACAGACTCATGTTTTGAACACTTGGTCCCCAATTGGTGGCACTGTCTGGAGAGGTAATGGAGCCTTTTTTTTCTTGAGTTTCAGTTTTATTTTAATTAATTATTTTATTTATTTACATCCCAAATGTTGCCCCCTCTCCCGGTCCCCCTTCTAGAGTTCTTTACCCTATCTCCCCTCCCCTTTACCTCTGAGATGGTGCTCCCCCTCCCCCCTCCCAGGCATCCCCCTTCTCTGGGGCATCAGGTCTCTACAGGATTATAGGAATCCTCTCACACTGAGGCCAGACAAGGCAGTCCTCGCTACATATGTGCTGGAGGACTTGACCAGTACATGTGTGCTCTTTAGTTGGTGGCTTAGTCTCTGGGAACTCCCAGGGGTCACGGGTTGGTTGAGACTGTTGGTCTTCCTGTGGGGTTGCCATCCCCTTCAGTTCCTTCAGTCCTTCCCCTAACTCTTCCATCAGGGTCTCCAACTTCAGTCCAATGGTTAACTGTAAGTATCTGCGTCTGTCTTGGCCAGCTGTTGGTAGAACCTCTCAGAGGAGAGCCATGCTAGGCTCCTGTCTGTAAGTACAACATAGCATCAGTAATAATGTCAGGATTTGGTGCCCGCGCATGGGATTGGTGACCCCATCCACCCACTGGGGGTCCTGTCTATCTACTGGAGGTGGAGGGTTCAGGTTCCATCTACCCACTGTTGGGCATTTCGGCTAAAGTCACCCTCATTGAATCATGGGTGGTTGTCATAGTTAGGGTTTTACTGCTGTGAACAGACACCATGACCAACAGACACCATGTCTTATAAAGGACAACATTTAATTGGGCTAGCTTACAGGTTCAGAAGTTCAGTCCATTGCCATCAAGGTGGGAGCAGGGCAGCATCAGGGCAGTCATGATTCAGGCAGAGCTGAGAATTCTAAATTTTCATCTTAAGGCTGCTAGTGAAAGGCTGCCTTCCAGCCAGCTATGAGTAAGGTCTTAAAGCCCATGTCCACAGAGACACACCTACTCTAACAAAGCCACACCTCCAAATAGTGCCACTCCCTGAGCCAAGTATATTCAAACCATCACAGTTGTTCTTACATCCCAGGTCTCAGGGACTTTCTAGAGGTTCTCCTCACTGCCTGTCAACCCCAGAAGCTGCATAATCCATTCATTCTCCTGGCCCTCTCTCATGTCTCCTGGCTTTTCTCCTGTCTCCCAACCACCCCTATCTGATCCTGCCCCCTTTTCCTCTCCCCTACCCTCTCCCACCCAGACCCTTCCCTCCATCTGTCTCCCATGATTATTTTGTTCCCCTTCTAAGTGGAATTGAAGCATCCTCATTTGGGTCTTCCTTCTTATTTAACTTCTGTGGGTTGTATCATGAGTAGGCCTGTGGGTTGTATCATGAGTAGTCAGTATTTTTTGATAATATCCACTTATCAGTGAGTACATGCTATGCATGTCCTTTTGGGTCTGGGTTACCTCACTCAGGATAATATTTTCCACCCATTTGCCTACAAAATTCATGATATCCTCATTTTTAATAGCCGAATAGTATTTTATTGGGTAAATGAACCACATTTTCTGTATCCATTCTTTGGTTGAGGGATATCTGGGTTACTTCTAGTTTCTGGCTATTATGAATAAGGCTGCTATGAACATAATGAAGCATGTGTCTTTGTGGGATAGTGGAACATCTTTTGGGTATATGTCCAGGAGTGGTATAGCTAGGTCTTCAGGTAGAACTACTTCCAATTTTCTAAAGAACTGCCAGATTGATTTCCAGAGTGGTTGTATCAGTTTTGCAATCCCACCAGCAATGGAGGAGTGTTCCTCTTTCTCCACATCCTCACCTGAATGTGCTGTGACTTGAGTTTTTAATCTTAGCCATTCTGGCTGGTATAAGGTAAAACCTCAGGGTCATTTTGATTTGCATTTCCCTGATAACTAAGGAAGTTGAACATTTCTTTAAGTGCTTCTTGGCCATTTCAGATTCCTCAGTTGAGAATTCTCTGTTTAATTTTGTACCCTGTTTTTAATTGGGTTATTTGGTTTTGTAGAGTCTAATGTCTTGAGTTCTTTATATATTTTGGATATTTGCCCTTTATCAGGTTGTTGGGGTAGTAAAGATCTTTTCCCAATCTGTAAGTTGCTGTTTTGTCTTATTGATAGTGTCCCTTGCCTTACAGAAGCTTTTCAGTTTCATGAAGTCTCATTTATTAATTGTTGATCTTAGAGCCTGAGCCATTGGTGTTCTGTTCAGGAAATTTCCCCCTGTGCCAATGCGTTTGAGGCTATTTCCCACTTTCTCTTCTACTAGTAGATATCTATACTGGTATATCTGGTTTTATGTTGAGGTCCTTGATGATTTTCTACATTGATAGTACATACCAGAGTTAAATCAAAATCAAGTAAACTATCTAAACAGGCCCATAACTTCTAAGTAAATAGAAGCAGTCATTTAAAAAACTCCCAACCAAAAAAATGTTCAGGGACAATGGCTTCAGTGCAGAATTCTACCAGACCTTCAAAGAAGAGCTAATACTCCTCAAACTAGTCCACAAAATAGGAACAGGAGGAACACTACCTAATCCATTCTGTGAAGCCACAGTTACTCTGATACCTAAACCACACAACGACCCAGCAAAGAAAGAGAACTTCAGACCAATTTTGCTTATTAATATTGACACAGAAATACTCAATAAAATTCTTGCAAACCAAATCTAAGAACACATCAAAAACATCATTTACCACAATCAAGTAGGCTTCATCCCAGGGATGCAGGGATGGCTCAATATACAAAAATATATCAATGTAATCCACCATATAAACAAACTCAAAGGAAAAAGTCACATGATCATCTCATTCAATGCTGAAAAATCCTTTGACAAAATTTTACACCCCTTCATGTTAAAAGCCTTGGAGAGATCAGGAACTTACGGCACATACATAAATATAATAAAAGCAATATACAGGAAACCAACAGCTAACATCTAATTAAATGGAGAGAAATTTGAAGCAATCCCACTAAATTCAGGGATAAGACAAGGCTGTGCACTCTCTCCCTATTTATTCAATATAGTACTTGAAGTTCTAGCAAGAGCAATTAGACAACAAAAGGAGATCAAGGGGGTACAAATCAGAAAGGAAGAAGTCAAGATATCATTATTTGCAGATGATATGATTGTATACATATGTGACCAAAAAAAAAAAAAAAGTCTACCAGAGAACTCCTACATTTGATAAACAACTTCAGCAAAGTGGCCACATATAAAATTAACTCAAACAAATCAGTAGCCCTCCTTATACAAATGATAAATGGGCTGAGAAACAACACCCTTCATAAAAGCCACAATATAAAATATATTGGTTTAACTCTAAATAAGTGAGTGAAAGACCTGTATGACAAGAACTTCAAGTTCCTGAAGAAAGAAATTGAAGGAGACCTCAGAAGATGCAAATATCTCCCATGATCATGGATAAATAGGGTTAACATAGTGGAAATGGCCATCTTACCAAAAGCAATTTATAGATTCGGTGAAATCCCCACCAGAATCCCAACCCAATTGTTCACAGACACAGAAAGAGCTATTCTCAACTTCATATGGAAAACTAAACTCAGTATAGCGAAAACAATTCTCAACAATAAAGAACCCTGACCTCAAGCTGTACTACAGACAATAGTGATAAAAACCACATGGCATTGATACAGACACAGACAGGTCCATCAATGGAATAGAATCGAAGACCCAGAAAGAAATCCACATACCTATGGACACTTGATCTTTGACAAGGAAGCCAAAATCATACAGTGGAAAAAAAAAGCATCTTCAATAAGTGGTGCTGATCTAATTGGCCACAGCATACATGATGGTCCTTCCTCAGCAAACACAGGGTCAGCTCAGAACCCCCTCCCCCAAGAGTAGCTAAAGCCATAAATGCCAAGTCTCCAAGAGAAAATGGTACAGTGTGTTCCCGCCCTAGACACTCACCAGGATGCTTAGAGTGTCTGTGGGTAACTTGCATCCCAGATAGGATATAAGTGCTATTGAAACCTTCCACAGTAGGTTTTCTTCTGAATCCATCTAGCTGCACAGAAGACCCAGCTGCTGGCATCTCCAGAGAGCCCTCAGGCAGCTAAAGGTGGGAATATGTCCTATGGCTAGCTCCTGCTCACCACAGCTACCAGGGAAACCAGGGTGGAATAGCACTGGGGGGTAGTTAGCAATCACCAGCAGTTTCTGCACCCATAGCATCTTTGCCAGTAGTGTCTGCTGCAGAGCCTGTGAGCATAACCAGATGTCTCACTGGTCAGGGAGAAACGGAAGAACAGTCTGCTGACCTGGAAAATGGGTTCAGTCGTGGCCTTTCACAGATATTTACACCTCAGATGACCACGATTTACTCATGAGATACATCTGAACCCCAGTAGGCAGGGTTCTGGGGGTGAATAATGAACAAAAGCGACCCAGTTTCAGACTCTGCAGAACTTACAGGCTAGGGAAAAAGACCAACAGAGATTAAATAATAACACAATAGATACCAAATCTGACAAATGATGTAAAGGCACAGGTCTTCTTGCATCATCTATGAAGAAGGCCTGCCCCCACAGGCCTGTACAGCCCTTGACAGTACCACCATGCATGGGGTGTGCTTACTGGCTTGCTCCCTTGGCTTGCTCAGCCTGCTTTCTTAACCTCTTAGCCATCTCTTCAGTCTCTCAGCCTGCTTTCTTATAGAACCCAGGGAAGGCCCTGCCTGCCCGCAATGGACTGGCCCTTTCCCCATCAATCATTAATTTAAAAAATGCCTTACAGCCAAATCTTATGAAGACATCTTTTCAGCTGAGGTTCCCTCCCCCTTCAGATAACGTTTATGTGCCAATTTGACCTAAGAGCAGCCACTACATTCCCCCACCCAATTTTAACTGAGTTGTTAAGGACTCAAGCTCAGGTCCTTATGCTTGTGTATCTGGCACATTACCAACTGAGCCATCACACAGACCCTTAAACTGATTTTTATAAGAAAGAATCAGTAACACTTAACACTACAGCATGGAGCCCATCCTTGAAGTCATTGTACTTAGAAGCAAGAACTGCAGCCAACATCTTAGCACTGGTGCACATATGTTGGCAATACTGTTAAACTTTGACTAGCCTTAGACCACTCTTCCCCACATTCCTGTGCCATGAGCTAATTAGAAGTCCTCATTGTTTGACTGATCCTCCAGAAATTCAGCTTGCTGAGACTTGCAGCCCAACATATCCCTGACACCACATATTTTAGGAGCATATGGTACTAACATGTACTAAGCCTCAAACTCAGTACTGGATAGTACTGACATGTACTTAATACTGGACAGTACTGACATGAACTCAGTACTGGACAGTACTGGTGTGTACTCAGTACTGCACAGTACTAACATGTACTCAGTGCTGGACAGTTCTGAAATGTACTCAGTACTGACATGTACTAAGCTTCTAGTCCAGTAATGTACAGTATTGACTCATACCAAGTCCCTGCTTCTCCTCATTAAGTTTTTACAGCACACAGCTTCTTTACTGTGCTATTTTTAGTCCCCTGATGTTGCTCTAGATTCCCAACTGCCACCTCCTAGTTCAGTGCTATTACATGCTGTGTCAGGGAGTGGTCTTGGCTGTAATCACCTGAATCCAGAGTCCCATAGGCACCTTCATCTGCATCCTTGCCTTGCCTTGATGGGTCTTATTGATCTCCTTCTTAGGAAATTCTTGCCAAAATGTTTCCCTAGAACTTGTGTTATGTCAATATTTAAATAGTGGATGTGAAAGCTATGGGGACCCTGTACCTTAAGTAGGGAACCAGGATACAACTTACATTCACACTGATATGAAAACACACACACNCACACACACACACACACAGAGAGAGAGAGAGAGAGAGAGAGAGAGAGAGAGAGAGAGAGAGAGAGAGAGAGAGCTAAAACTCTAGAGAGCTGGATTCTTTTCTTGTTTTGATTTTCAATTTTTTTTGTTATGTACATATGATGGAAATATATGATGTTTTAGACACCACTGTTTCTGTGGCTCTTCTCCTAGAAGGTGGCAGAGCAGAGAGTATGCTAAAACCATGGGGTTCTGGATCATGACTGTTAGGTTTTAAACCCCAGTCCAGTGACTTCACAGGTACATAATCCTCAGCAAGACTGGAGCCTAAGTTTACACAGCTGTAGAATGGGGAGGCATAAGCAAATGTTCAGCAAGATGATTCAGAAAGAGAAAAAAGTTCCTACCCCTGCCTAAATCTGAAGCCAACATGAAGGTCTGAAAACAAAAGACGGGACTGAAATGTGGCCAAGGCCACAAAGGGAAGATCTGAATGCTGCTCATCTTTCAGTCTCAAGATGCTGTGGCTCTGCAGGCAGCCAGAGGAGCTCAGGACCACCTGCTAGGAGAAGCCAGGTTGACCAGGGAGCCTCAGCATGGCCCCTGACCACTCAGCCATGAGGCAGAAGACATGGCGATGTGGTGAAGGCTAGCAGGCACCAGATCAAACAGACTGTGGGAAACTCCATGGCATCCACGTAAGCGGGTCTGGCCAGAGGAGAAGGCACACAGTCCTCTGGCTCTTGACGGTGGTGGCATAGCCTGTGATCCCTGGGACCATCTAAACCAAGTCCTGCTGGCTAATTCTAAATACACCATCTTTCATCACTAGCAAAAAACCAACCAACCAACCAACCAACCAACAACCAACCACAAAAATAAAACAAAAAAACTAAAGCAAGCACACAAACCACAGCAGTAAAATGTCCACCTCAGCAATCAACCATGTCATTATTTGGAAAACACTTAGGGTAATCTAAGTGGGGACAGGGTGTACTGCATCTTCTCAGCTGGCGGAGAAGGAAACCATGAGGCAGGTGACACATCTGTTTCTCAGAAGGACACACTGGTGAAAGTGGTCAAGAGGTGGTTTCGGCTAACTTAAAGACCCTCTTAACTTCACACTGCAGGAAGCAAACTCTTGTGGAATTCATCCCTGGATGGCTGTGCCATGAAGAAATTGGCTAATTTAGATCTCATAAAGCAACCACACTTGAGGCACTCGGCAGGATCAAATCAACTGAAGAGGAGCAAACCACTCACTCCCACCCCCACCCCAGCTCTACCCCAACTCCCACCCAGCAGAGAGGTCCCCTGGGAGTCTTCTCTGACAACACAGGATACTGTCCTCTCATGACCCAGAGGTAACATTTCAGCTCCTCATGGGCATCCTCAGGCCAGGCTGGATGCCCAGTTGTTCCTGGCCACTCTCAGCTGGGTTGGCTCTAGTCAAGTCTGTCAGGAGAGCACATAGCCTCTTTTATCCTAGATAGGGGCTGAAGGGCAAAAACACACCTCCTAAGCCCTGGTGCCTGGGCTGCTCTGTGAAGCTGACCTCTGGGAGGAGGCTCAGTGCAGGGCTTGGATACTCACTGCCTGCTCTGAGATGAGACGGGGGCCTTGCTCAGAGGCTTGCAATGCCTTGCAGTGCAGATGCCTCCACCCAACCCTTTGCTTTACAAACGGGGGAATCCCAACATACCCAGCGTTGCCTGGACCAGACTTCCCTAGAACCCCCTGATACTTCTGATCCTCATCTGCCTGTGGCTGGTTCCCAACAACACCTTATTTATAAAAGGATCACTAGGATTCTCTTGACCTCTTATGTAGTCCCAGAACAGTGACACCCTTCATCCTCCTTTTGTAGAAAGATGGTTACCTGAGTGAGGTCCAGCTAGTTGCTGTTCCCAAACCCAGAGCCAGGCCATTGCTTAAGGACATGACTTCAGGAAATTGGTATCCGTCTTTCCAAACTTCCATTTTCCCATCGTTAAAGTGGGCGCAGTAGTACTCTGCACCTCAAGGGGTTGGTGTAGAGGTGTAGCCAGGGCACTGGCAGATGTGGGGCCCAGCAAGCGGCACTTACCAAACACACTCAGAGTGACAGTTACCTTTGTCCCCATCTTCATCACAGTCTGCCCCTCGGTTTCCATCTCGTTGTCAGGCTGATGAGCATTAGCAACACTGTGAGCTTGAAAACACTTTGACAAGTCCCCACTCTGCAGATGCACCTTTTAATGCAGGACTCAGATGCATGACAACATGTCATCCACCCCACTCCTTGTGGCAGAAGTCTAGAAGCTTCCTTCTTGTGCTTGTGGACTAGTGAGGTAGTGGAAAACCCACTAAAGGTGGCAGCTTAGTCTGGTGGGACCTCATCCAACACTGGGTTTTGATATCCCTTCTCTAGTTTTTCTCTTTTATTAGCATCTTTGGTCACTAGGCTTCTTGCAGGCATTCTGAGTGTCCCTGAATGTCTTCCAAAACTTCTCCAAAATCTGTTCCCTCCTTCCATCCTCCTATGCCCTCCACTCACGATTTCTTGACTCCTGCATTGTGGGGCTGAGGGTGTAGGGGAAGAGGGGGAAGGGAGAGAGCCCGAGTCTGACCAGAGTTCTGGTGCTCTGGGCAGGCAGACGTGAGAGGACTGCCGGATGTTTTCCACTTGGTGCTGGGTGGGCATCTAGCTTTTTGAAGTCACTGAACCCACATGGCAGAGAGTGGACAAGGGGCAGCCCCTGATACCAGGGACCCCAGGGAGACACTCTCGGCCCTGGAGATACAAGAAGAGGATAGAGGGAGAGAGGTTCTCATGCAGGCTAGAGTCTTTAGTCCGGTCCTTTATGATCAGAGACAGTCTACAGTTTTAGAGCTTTATTGTAGAAAGACAGGGGGAAAGAGAGAAGGTAAAAGAAAGAAAGACCGGTCATGGCCAAGAGGAGAGAAGGGGGAAAAGAAGAGAGAGAGAAGAAAGGCTAGAGAATAAGAAAGCTTAAAGAGATAGAAGTAAAACCTTAGAGAGTAAGAGAGAGAGAGAGAAAGAGGGAGAGAGCGTGGTGAGGCCAAGTAGCCCCTCTTAGAGTGGGATTGTTATCTTGTTGTTGCTAGGTAACTGGGAGAAGTCTAGCCTGAAGGTCAAAAGCTTGGGACATAGTATACATGACTGCTAGCCACATGCTTCTCTTGTGGGGGCTGTGGGGGGCAGTAACTTCGACAGGAGCCAGGGGTCCAGGAGACATGAGGGAATGACTTCTGTCCTGTGTAGGTGGGAATTAACACCACTGGGTTTCACCAGGGTTCCACCTCAACTCGACTGGAGACCAGCCTGCATAGCCCATTGCCCCAAACTGCATTTGCCACCTGTTCTATTCTCACAGCCCTAGAATCCACTCACTCTCATCCTAGGATCTTAGCAGGACATTCTGAACTTTCTAGATAAAGGCTTGCATTTATAAATTGCACACTAGGTCTTTTCTAACACGGGCCCATTAATCCACCTGTCTCAGCTCTAGTCCATCCAACCCTGCCTTTCCATGGAGAAGCCACTTCAGCTTTAAGGACATGCTGACCCTGCATGGACACAGGCTTCCCACAGCAGGAATCAGCAATACAAGGAACCTTCTGAAACAGGGATCCATAACGCTCTATGGGCTCTTGTCAAGAAGGCCACCTACCACCCCCAACATGCACACATGCTGCTTGCTCCTACCAACTCAACAGATCGTCCCAGCTAAGAAATCTTCCAGGCCAAGGCCACTATGCTGTAGCTCCCCACAGCACCCTCATCATCTGGCTTTCAGCTCTATTTATTTTCAGGACTCCACCTCACTTCCCTCTTCCTCATCCCAGTCTCTTCATGGGTATAGCCTGGGAGATAGTCAAGCCTACATAGCATAGCAGTCTGTCCTCAACAGCCCAGCAGTCTCATTGCAATGCCCTTGCCCACACACCTGTAGTTACTTCCTCACTCCCACCCAGCAAAACTCAGTCCTAATGAAGTCTGTCTTTTCCCAACTGTGCTTGCCCCTAGAAGCTGAACATGGCCACGTGCCTTCATGCAGGGCAGGCTGTCACAATCCCAAAGAGGATCCTTCAGTTTTGTCCAGCAACCAGGTACCATTCTCCCAGTCTGGCCCTCTCCTTCTTAGCTGGTGAATTCTTGCCTTATGTCTTCCACTTTCCCATCCTCCCCCATCTTCATTGTCCACATGGTTTGTCCACTCACTGCCCATAGAATCTACTCACTTGTCACAGCAGTCATACCCCCCCCCCATTCTCCTAAACTCACTCTCTCCAGACATCCAGCCTCTCCCCTTTCCTGAAGATGATGCCCCCCCCCCGGGCCACCATCAGCCTCCCAGATACTCAAGCCAACTGGCTGGCTTTGTGACCTTGAGCTGCAGCTCCCTCCCTTCTTAAATACAGTGTGAGGTCAAACATAATCAAGCCTTTCAATTATGCAGACACAGGGGGCCAGAGCATGTCCTCGAGGAGCCCTGAGGTGGTGGTTTTGAGTGTTGCCTAAGGCCTTTGAGCCTCAAGATTTGTTCAGAGCCAGGATTTCGCTGCTGGGTATTTCCAGAGCCAGAAGAGCCACTTGGTTGGGCTTATTCCTGAAAAGAAGCTGAAGATTTCCAGGCAGATGAGAGTGTCAGGCAAGGTTCAGTCCAGTAGCTAAGGGCTCAACAACCACACTCCTGGCTGTGCAGACCCTCCTGTGCTGACAGAAGAGCTGCCGAGGCTCTTCTCCCTTGCACCTCTAGGGAGATGATTCCTTTGGAAGATGCTCACTCCCACACCTGAACTAGTTAACAGGAACGATTAGGTACTAGTTAATAGGAACGATTAGGTTAATTGCCTCCAAAAGGTCTATGTCTGGTCCAGGGGAGTGGAAACCTCCTCTTCAATATTGGGAAAGGTGAGGTGCCTGGGAGATGTGACCACCACATGTCTCCTCACAGGATTAATTCTGGGTGCCCAACCTCAAGCTAAACCTTCTGAGGTGTAAGTGAACCTACTCCAGGCTTTGGACTGTCTCTTTGAGAAGTCAGAGTGATAAGGCCAAGCACATAGCTAAGTACAGAATTTTCTGTAAACTCAGACATACATCCTAGAGAACAGGCTACACAACTTGACCTTGAAAATGCCGAATGAGGACAGGGACTGGTGTCAGAGCAGGCCTTTCCTTCTCTTGCCCAAAGCTGGTGCCGTGGGAGCTTTGATGAAGAGGGACATCTTAGCATCGTCTCCTGTCACCCTGCCAATTCTGTAGCTCTTGGAGTTTAGCTCTCCACCCTGACCATTCTTCACACAGAAGCCTCCATGAACCTAAGAACAATGTGTCCCGTGATCAGTCTCCACCTCCAATGGGCACACACTGCTTCAGAACTACCTTCCAACTTAAGACCCCATTAGACTCTAAACTTCATCTGTATGCCCAGCACTGAGCTTGGCCCAGAGGTGGCTCCCATCTCCACCCATGCCCATTGGAGGAAAGGAAATGGGTGGACTTCACGGCAGAATGAACAGAGCCTTTCTGGTTTTTGAAAGCTCAATTCCACAAAAGGCTCAAAATCAAAAAACAGAGTTAAACATCAACTGCACACAGATGTTCTTTCCCACCCTAATATAGCACAGATCCCACTACGAGCAGGTCATGGAAAGGCAATTTGTTTAACCCCATGTCTGTGCCATGGCTGATGGTTTAAACGCCTGGGCTATTTTTGAGTATTAAAACAGAGCAGTTCCATGGGACAATGCTGTTATTTGGAGAAGCTAAATGTCAAGTTTGGCTCCCACCACTAAGGACAATGGAGGTTCCCAATCTTCCAAGGCAACCCAGAGCCTGGGATGACTTCCCACACTTAGAAGACACAGTCTCCTCCCTGTCTTGCTAGGACAATTTAGCTGTCTCCTCCAAGAAGCCTATTTCAATGCCCTGGATGGAAGGAGACTTGATTTTCTCAGGGCTCCAGCCCTGGGAGAGATGCAGCAGGCGGCTGTGCTTAGCCATAGAGTATGGAGCTTATCTGTGTGAGAAATCCCCATTTCTTTTTTATTTTTTTTAAGTATTTTCTTTATTTACATTTCAAATGTTATCCTCTTTCCTAGTTTCCCCTCTGAAAACCCCTATTCCCTCCCCCCTCCCCATTCTTCCCAACCCACCCACTCACATTCCTGGTCCTGGCATTCCCCTATACTGGGCCATAGAACCTTCACAGGACCATGGTGGATCCATTGATGACCAACTAGGCCATCCTCTGCTACAGATATAGCTAGAGCCACAAGTTGCACCACGTGTTTTCTTTGATTGGTGGTATAGTTCCAAGGAGCTCTGGGGGTACTGGTTAGTTCATATTCATATTGATGAGGCTTCAGACCCCTTCAGATCCCTGGGTACTTTCTCTGGCTCCTTCATTTGGGACCATGTGCTCCATCCAATGGATGACTGTGAGCATCCACTTCTGTATTTGCCAGGCACTGGCAGAGCCTCACAGGAGACAGCAATATCAGGCTCCTGTCAGCAGGCTCTTGTTGGCATCTGGCATAGTTTCTGGTTTTGGTGGCTGATTATGGGGTGGATCCCCAAGTGGGGCAGTCTCTGAACAGTCCTTCCTTCAGGCTCTTCTCTGAACTTTGTCTCAGTAACTCCTTCCATGAGTATTTTGTTCCCCATTCTGAGAAGGAATGAAGTATCCACACTTTGGTCTTCCTTCTTCTCGAGTTTCATGTGCTTACAAATTGTATCTTGGGTATTATAAGATTCTGGACTAATATCCACTTATCATTGAGTGCATATCATGTGTGTTCTTTTGTGATTGGGGTTATCTCACTTAGGATGATATCCTCCAGATCCATCCATTTGTCTAAGAATTTCATAAATTCATTGTTTTTAATAGCTGAGTAGTAATCCATTGTATAAATGTACCACNTTTTCTGTATCCATTCCTCTGTTGAGAGACATCTGGGTTCTTTCCAGCTTCTGGCTATTATAGACTGCTATAGACAGAGTGGAGCATGTGTCCTTATTACAAGTTGGAACATCTTCTGATTATATGCCCAGGAGAAGTATTGCTGGATCTATCAGTAGTACTATGTCCAATTGTTTGAGGAACCACCAAGCTGATTTCCAGAGTGGTTGTAACAGCTTGCAGTCCCACCAGCAATGGAGGAGTGTTCCTCTTTCTCAACATCTTTGACAGCATCTGTTGTCACATGAATTTTTGATCTTAGCCATTCTGACTGGTGTGAGGTGTAACAGTGCCAACAACTGGCGGTTATCATATAGAAGAATGTGAATTAATCCATTCTTTTCTCCTTGTACAAAGCTCAAGTCTAAGTGGATCAAGGAACTCCACATAAAACCAGAGTCACTGAAACATATAGAAGAGAAAGTGGGGGAAAGCTTTAAAGATATGGTCACAGGAAAAAAATTCCTGAACAGAATAGCAATGGCTTGTGCTGTAAGATCAAGAATCGACCAATGGGACCTCATATAATTGCAAAGCTTCTGTAAGGCAAAAGACACTGTCAGTAAGACCAAAAGGTCACCAACAGATTGGGAAAGGATCTTTACCAATCCTAAATCTGATAGGGGGTTAATATTATATATATATATATATATATATATATATATATATATATATATATATATATATATATCTCAAGAAGTTAGACTCCAGAAAATCAAATAACCCTACTAAAAAATGGAGTACAGGGCTAAAGAAAGAATTCTCAACTGAGAAGTACCTAAAAGTGTTCAACATCCTTAATCATCAGGTAAATGCAAATGAAAACAACCCTGAGATTCTACCTCATGCCAGTCAGAATGGCTAAGATCAAAATCCCCAACTAACTCACTGGATCTGTTTGTAAATCACCTAATATCCTTCAGTTTCAATATATGGATAGGACAGGAAACCCTCCCGACCAGTAGCTGGGGTTTGCTCTGGTCTGTACCAGCCTGGGACCACCTTGGGTGAGAACTCAGAGGATGGTCCCATGTTCCCCAGAGGACTCTCCAAGATGCATGCCCAGGAGTTTAGGATTACCAGGGAGTCTAATGCAACAACTGCTTCAAAACAACCATGAGGGGCTTAGCACAGCAGGAGCAGAAACATAGGAAACCTTCCTGACCAGCAGCTAGGGTTCCTTCTGACCTTTCCTGGTGTACCTTGGTTTCAAACACACCGGACAGCCCCTTGGTACCCAGAGGAGGTACCACTTCGAGGCTCTGTAACACACCTAGGATCTTAGAATGCCAGGATCCCAGCATCCCAGGAGCTTGGTCACACCAGGATCTCAGGGTCTCAGAGGAAGCTTGATGGCCAAGAACTCTGACACACCCAGAATCTCAGGTTCAAGAGATCCAAAATCACAGGATCAAAGAGAAAGCTGGACTCTGAGGAGTTCTGAATCAACCAGGATTACAGAAAGGACAAGCACCAATCAGATATACTGAGGGCAGCGAACACATGAGATAATCAGATGGCAGGAGGCAAGCATAAGAACAAAAGCAACAGAAACCAAGGTTACTTGGCATCATCAGAACCAAACTCTCCCACCATACCAAGTCCTGGATACACCATTACACCAGAAAAGGAAGATATGGAACTAAAGTCTTTTCTCATGATGATGATGGAGGACTTTAGGAAGGAAATAAATAACTTTCTTAAAGAAATACAGGAGAACACATCAAATCTGGTGAAAGAATTGAACAAACCCATCCATGTTTTAAAATAGAAATAGAAACAATACAGAAATCACAAAGAGAGATCACTCTGGAATTAGAAAACCTAGGAAAGAAGTCAGGAGCCATTGATGCAAGCATAACCAACAGAATACAAGAGACAGAAGAGAGAATCTCAGGTGCAGAGGATACCATAGAAAACATTAACACAACAATCAAATAAAATGAGAAATGCAAAAAGATCCTAACCCAAAATGTCCAGGAAATCCAGGACACAATGAGAAGACCAAACCTAGGGGTAATTGGTATAGATGAGAGGAAAGATTTCCAACTTAAAGGGCCAGGAAATATCATCAACAAAATTATAGAAGAAAACTTCCCCAACCTAAAGAAAGAGTTGCCCATGGACATACAAGAAACCTAAAGGACTCCAAATGGGTTGGACCAGAAAAGAAATTCCTCCTTTAACATAATTATCAAAATACCAAATGCACAAAACAAAGAAAAAAATATTAAAAGCAGTAAGGGAAAAAGGTCAAGTAACATATAAAGGCAGACCTATCAGAATTACACCTGACTTCTCTCCAGAAACTAAGAAAGTCAGAAGATGCTTGACAGATGTCATATAGACCCTAAGAGAACACAATTGCCAGATCAGGTTACTATACCCAGCAAAACTTTCAATTACCATAGATGGAGAAACCAAGGTATTCCATGACAAAACCAAATTTACACAATATCTTTCTACAAATCCCGCCCTTCAAAGGATAATAAAGGGAAAACTTCAACACAAAGAGGGAAACTAAGCTTGAGGAAAAAAAGCAGGAAAGTAATCCTTTAACAAACCTAAACAAGATAGTCACATGAACAGAAATCCAACTCTAGCAACAAAAATAACAGGAAGCAACAATTACTTTTCCTTAATATCTCTTAATATCAATGGACTCAATTCCCCAATAGAAAGATAATAGACTGGTTATGTAAACAGAACCCAACTTTTTGCTGCATACAGGAAACCTACCTCAGGGACAAAGACAGACAATACCTTAGAGTAAAAGGTTGGAAAACAATTTTCAAGAATATGGTCTCAAGAAAAAAGCTGAAGCCAGGTGTGGTGGTGCACGCCTTTAATCCCAGCACTTGGGAGGCAGAGGCAGGTGGATTTGTGAGTTCGAGGCCAGCCTGGTCTACAGAGTGAGTTCCAGGACAGCCAGGGCTACACAGAGAAACCCTGTCTCGAAAAACAAACAAACAAATAAACAAACAAACAAACAAAAACAGACAAAAAGAAAAAAGAAAAAAAGAAAAAACAAAAGAGAAAAAAGAAAAGCTGAAGTAGCCATTCTAATATGGAATAAAATTGAATTTCAATCTAAAGTTCTAAAACAAAACAAAACAAAACAAAAAAGCCCAAGGAGGGATACTTCTTACTCATTAAAGGTAAAATTTACCAAGATGAACTCTTAATCCTGAACATCTATGCTCCAAATGCAAAGGCCTCCACATTTATTAAAGATACTTTGCTAAAACTCAAAGCACACATTACACCTCACACAGTAATAGTGAGAGACTTCAACACCCCACTCTCATCAATGGACAGATCCTGGAAAAACAAACTAAACAGAGACACAGTAAAACTACAGAAGTTATAAAACAAATGGATTTAACAGATACCTATAGAACATTTCATCCAAAAGCAAAAGGATATACCGTCTTCTCAGAACGTCAAGGTACCTCCTCAAAAATTGACCATATAATTGGTCACAAAACAGGCCTCAACAGATACAAAAATATTGAAATTATCCCATGTATCCTATCAGATCCCCAGACTAAGGCTGATCTTCAATAACAACATAAGTAATAGAAAGCCAACATTCACATGGAAACTAAACAATACTCTACTCAGTGATAACTTGGTTAAGGAAGAAATAAAGAAAGAGATTAAAGACTTTTTAGAGTTTAATGAAAATGAAGCCACAACATACCCAAACATATGGGACACAATGAAGGCAGTCCTAAGAGGAAAACTCATAGCCCTGAGTGCCTCCAAAAACAAAACAAAACAAAACATAAAACCAAAAACAAAAAAACCAACTGACCAAACAAACAAACAAACAAACTAGAGAGAGCATACACTAGCAGCCTGATAGCATACCTAAAATCTCTAGAACAAAAGGAAGCAACTTTACCCAAGAAGAGTAGAGAGCAGGAAATAAACTCTGGGCTGAAATCAACCAACTGGAAACAAAAAGAACTATACAAAGAATCAACCAAACCTGGAGCTTGTTCTTTGCGAAAATTAAAAAGATAGATTAAACCCTTAGCCAGACTAACTAGAGGGAACAGGGACAGTATCCTAGTTAACAAAATCAGACATGAAAAAGGAGACATAACAACAGAGCAGGAGGAAATCCAAAACATCATTAGATCCTACTAGGAAAGACTATACTAAACAAAACTGGAAAACCGGGGTGAAATGGACAATTTCATAGACAGATACCAGGTACCAAAGTTAAATCAGGATCAGATTAATGACCTAAACAGTCCCATTTTCCCTAAAGAAATGGAAGCAGTCATTAATAGTCTCCCAACCAAATAAAGCCCAGGAACAGATGGGTTTAGTGCAGAGTTCTTTCAGACCTTCAAAGAAGACCCAATTCTAATTCTCCTCAAACTAGTCCACAAAATAGAAACAGAAGGTACTCTACCCAATTCATTCTATGAAGCCACAATTACTCTGATACCTAAACCATACAAAGGTCCAAAAAAGAAAGA